>NC_031969.2:6570179-6773599 GCF_001858045.2 Oreochromis niloticus
ACGTTGAAGCTGTCTGCTGAAAAGCTGAAAAAGCTGAAAGTTGCATGGTGGTGAAAAAAAACATGTCACCCTGAGCAGGATTCGAATCTGGCCCTCCTGGTCTCAAGGCAGCTACTCATCTCACTGAGCTAAACTCATTCTCTCAAGAAGAGGAGGAGAGACCGACAATTCTACTAAAATGAGCAGAAGCTGCTGAGAATTGTGCTGATAAGAGGTGAAAAGGCTGAAAATTTTGCAGAAAACAGGTAAATCAGCAGAATTTCTGCAGAAAAGTGGTAAAGAAGCAATAAGTTGCGCTGAAAAGAGATGAATCAGCAGAATTTCTGCTCAAAGGTGGCTATTCATTTCCCTTAGCCAAAGTCACTCTTACAAAGAAGAGGTGGAGAGACGGACAATTCTGCTGAAATGAGCAGAAGCTGATAAGAGGTGAAAAGGCTGAAAATTTTGGAGAAAAGAGGTGAATCAGCAGAATTTCTGCAGAAAAGAGGCAAAGAAGCAGAAACTTGCGCTGAAAAGAGATGAATCAGCAGAATTTCTGCTCAAAGGCGGCTATTCATTTCCCTGAGCCAAAGTCATTCTTACAAAGAAGAGGTGGAGAGACAGACAATTCTGCTGAAATGAGCAGAAGCTGATAAGAGGTGAAAAGGCTGAAAATTTTGCAGAAAAGAGGTGAATCAGCAGAATTTCTGCAGAAAAGAGGCAAAGAAGCAGAAACTTGCGCTGAAAAGAGATGAATCAGCAGAGTTTCTGCTGAAAAGAGTTGTCTTTTTTCTGAATACAGCAAAAAAAGCTGGAATTTGTGCTGAAAAGGGGTGAAAAAAATGAAAATTTTGCTGAAAAGGGGTGAAGAAGCTGAAGAAGCTGAAGTATACTAAATCAAAGTATTTGTGCCAAAACATAGTGTTTCTGCCATATTGTGGTACTACTACATTACAACATGAATACGGATTAAAGATGAAAGAAACTGGCAACAAATTCCTCCACTACAAACCAGTCTGATACCACTTCTTTGCAGTGTTCACGTTTACTAAGGCACTACCCAAAAGGCGCCACAAGAGGGCACTCCAACACAAGAGATGAGGTGAATGAGCAGAATTTCTGCTGAAAAGAGGCACAAGGTTCTGTATGTAGAAAAAGAAACACTGTTGAACCATGTGTGAAATAAATAAAGAAATGAAATTAAAGAACAACCTGGTTCTGCTCAAATTCACCAATCAGAGGTACTGCCTCAGTCTGCTTCATCAGGCTGTGTACTTGTTTCTGCCATGGAGCGTTAAAAAGAATCTGAGGTCCATATTAGAAAAGCTGCTAAAATCATAAAACTTTGCAGAATTGTAATAAATTAGCAATATAAATTACAGGTCTGTGATAGTGTATAAATTTGTAGTGAAAAAAAAAAACGTGGACCAAGGTGGGATTGAACCCACGACCTTTGAGCTGCAGAGCCGTGTCATTACTGATTGCGCCACCCGGAAAGGGGCGGCGGTCTGAAAGACAGATACTTGGGCAGTCAGAAAATAGATCGCGGTGAGAGGCGAAAAACGCCGTTTTTTGGAGTTACAAAACGTCGTGTAACTCAAAAACTAGGAGGGCTAGCAGCATAATTCTTGTACTGGGTGAATCAGCGGACTTTGGTGTATTTTGACTGCGATTTTCATAGCTCGTTCTACCTCCGTCGCGGAGATATGACGAGAGAAGAAACGGCTTCATTTCCAGAGTTTGAAGACTGAGAGAAGGACAGATTTCCACCTCTCAAACAAACGTAATTCATTGCTCAACGGTAAGATAATTGTAAAAACGGCTTCCACTGTGAGTGTCAGCAGTGTCTGAAGATATATTGGCACAAGCCTCATGTCGTAACTTTGCTTTGTTAAATAGATATGACGATTTGAAAATGCCTCTCATTAGAGAAATCCAGCGCTGATTTTGAACACACTCTCCATTGAAAGTCAATGGAGCGTTTTCAGATCTTGTGTTGGTCTGAGGCGATTTGATAAAAATCTGTAACTTCCACAACAGTGATAGTGACGTTTTCTGAAAGCCAGCAAAAATACCTACGTTTTGACGTATAATTTGTGGGGGTTGAGTGGAAATTGAACGAGTAGCAAGAAGTTGTTTAGACATGAAGAGAAAATTCAGAACGGACCAGCACTCACTCTGACTTAATTGCATAGCAACCATAGCAACGCATGTATTTTGTGAAAAATCACAATTTTGCAACTGAAAACTTAAAGAGGTATAAAATTAAAACGGTAGAAGATCTGAAAAAGCTGAATCAGACAGGAATAGCCCAATAATTTGAGAACATTTTAAAGTTTGAATGGAGTTTCTAGGTGAAAGTATGACAAAGTAGTTAAGTTTCAAAAACAAGCAAGTTTTAGCAGAATTGTGGAAGTTTCCCATTCATTTCAATGGGACAAATTAAAGGAAAAAGTGTAATATTTTAAAAAGTATAACAGTAATAAACACCAAAAGTCATAGCCGGCATTAGCAGAAAGAGCAGAACAGTTTAGAGTTTGAACGGAGAAAATCGGCTGAAAACTGAGGGAGTAGATAAGTGCCAAAAAGTGTACGGAAGCAACTAGAATAATATAGTGGAATAAAGAATAAAGAGAAACAGGAACTCAATAGTGTGGAAGCCCTTTAGGGCATCCACACAACTAGAAAAATTTGCATTTCCTGCGAAAATGCTGTGTGGATGCCTTAACGCTGAAGCTGTCTGCTGAAAAGCTGAAAAAGATGAAAAGTTGCAAAAAGTTGTATGGTGGTGAAAAAAAACATGTCGCCCTGAGCAGGATTGGAACCTGGCCCTCCTGGTCTCAAAGCAGCTACTCATCTCACTGAGCTAAACTCATTCTCTCAAAAAACCGGAGGAGAGACCCACAATTCTGCTAAAATGAGCAGAAGCTGCTGAGAATTGCACTGAGAAGAGGTGAAAAGGTTGAAAATTTTGCAGAAAACAGGTAAATCAGCAGAATTTCTGCAGAAAAGAGGTAAAGAAGCAATAAGTTGCGCTGAAAAGAGATGAATCAGCAGAATTTCTGCTCAAAGGTGGCTATTCATTTCCCTGAGCCAAAGTCACTCTTACAAAGAAGAGGTGGAGAGACGGACAATTCTGCTGAAATGAGCAGAAGCTGATAAGAGGTGAAAAGGCTGAAAATTTTGCAGAAAAGAGGTGAATCAGCAGAATTTCTGCAGAAAAGAGGCATAGAAGCAGAAACTTGCGCTGAAAAGAGATGAATCAGCAGAGTTTCTGCTCAAAAGAGTTGTCTTTTTTCTGAATACAGCCAAAAAAGCTGGGATTTGTGCTGAAAAGTGGTGAAAAAACTGAAATATTTTACTGAAAAGGGGTGAAAAAGCTGAAATTGAGTTAAAGAAGTTTAACTGTTAACTGAAAGAAATGTTGCCATAAGAGGGATTTGAACACAGGCCTCCCAGTCTGAGAACGGATGCTCATCTCACTGAGCTAAAACACAGGTCATCCCGGCAAGGAAAATCAGTGACGCCACTGATGATATGGCAGAAATGGGCAAAAAATATTGCAAAAAAAATTCAATATCTCAAAAAGTATAGAAGTTATGAGCACCAAAAGTCATAGCAGGCATATGTTTCAGTACAAATACGCTGATTTGTACTGAAACATAGTACTGATTTGTACTGATTTAAATACTATGTTTCTTCATAAATTCTATCTTTTGGCAAAAATTTTTGATAAAAGGTACTATTTCTGCTTTTTAGCAGAAATACTGTAATTTGGCATAAATACTATGATTTGGGATAAATACTGTGATTTGGCACATATACTATATTCAGCAGATGTATTATAACATAACAGAAATTCTACGACTTACTAGTAATACTATAACATAACAGAAATATTAATTGGGCACAAATACTATAATTTGGCACAAATACCATGTTTTGGGAAAATCCCATGATTTGGAACAAATACTATGATATAGCAGAAATACTATGATTGGGTAAAAATACTATGATTGGGCAGAAATACTATGATTGAGTACAAATACTATGATTGGGCAGAAATACTATGTTTCAGTACAAATGACAGGAATACTATGATTTAGCAGAAATACTGTGTTTTCACATAAGTACTATTTTTTGGGTACTATTTCTGCCTTTTGGCAAAAATACTGTAATTTGGCATAAATACTATGATTTGGGGTAAATACTATGATTTGTCAGATATACTATATTCAGCATATATACTATAACATAACAGACATTCCTCCACTTAGTTTTAATACTGTAACATAACAGAAAAATTATGATTTGGCCCCAAAACCATGATTTGGCACAAATGCCATTATTTCGCAAAAATACTATGATTTAGCAGAATTACTAAGATGTAGTAGAAGTACTTTGATTTAGCAGAAATACTGTGATTGAGGAGTAATACTTTAACATAGGAGAAATACTGATACACATATCAATATCTGATACACATATCAGAGATGAGGTCAACAGACTGACTGAGTGGTGTTCAGTTAATAACCTCCAACTGAACACCACGAAAACTAAAGAACTTATCTTCGACTTCAGGAAGGGCAGAGCAGACCCGGCCCCACTGTACATTCACGGGAGCTGTGTGGAGAGGGTGCACTCCATGAGTTTTCTGGGCGTGCAGATCTCTGATGATCTCTCCTGGACTGCAAATACCACGGCGGTGGTAAAAAAGGCCCAGCAGCGTCTCCACTTTCTGAGAGTGCTCAGGAGGAACAACCTGGAGGAGAGGCTGTTGGTGACATTCTACAGAGCCACTATAGAGAGCATCCTAACGTACAGCATAACAACATGGTATGCAGGGTGCTCAGCTGCAGACAGGAAAGCACTGCAGAGGGTCATCAACACAGCCCAGAAGATCACTGGCTGCTCTCTGCCCAGCCTGGAGGTCATTGCAAACTCTCGGTACCTCAGCAGAGCTGGCAATATCATCAAGGACCATTCTCACCCCAGCAATCAAGTGTTTGAACTATTACCTTCAGGCCGACGGTACAGGTCACATAAAACCAGGACAAACAGATTCAGGGATAGCTTCTTTCCCAGAGCCATCACCATAGTAAATAAGCACAAAAACAAATGAAACTGCTTAGCTACACCATACTGTCACCGTCAATTATTGTGCTGCTATTCTTACTGTCATTATATTAATGCTGCTATCCTGTATATATTGTGCTATCCTGTATATATTGTACTTACTATTGTTTGTTTTAATGTACCTTTTATATTTTACATTTATATTTATTATTGTATTTTTGCACCAAGGGAGTGGCACTCCAATTTCGTTGTACCCTGTACAATGACAATAAAGGCTATTCTATTCTATTCTATTCTATTCTATACTATATTCAGCACATATACTTTAACAAATGATTTAAAAGAAATACTATGACTCCATACAAATACAATGGTTTGGCACAAATACTATGATTTGCTATAAATACTATGATTTGGCACAAATACTATATTCAGCAGATATACTATAAAAGAACAGAACGTCTACAACTTAGTAGTTATGCTATAACATAACAGAAATGTTAACTGGGCACAAATACTATAATTTGGAACAAATACCATGTTTTGTCACAAATACCATGATTTGGCAAAAATACCATGATTTGGCACAAATACGATGATATGGCAGAAATACAATGGTTTGGCACAAATACTATGATTTGCTATAAATACTATGATTTGGCACATATACTACATTCAGCAGATATAATATAACAGAACGGAACGTCTACGACTTAGTAGTTATGCTATAACATAACAGAAATATTAATTGGGCACTACTATAATTTGAAACAAATACCATGTTTTGTCACAAATACCATGGTTTGGCACAAATACAATGATATGGCAGAAATAATATGATTGGGTACAAATACTATGATTTGGCAGAAAAACTGCGTTTTAGCACAACTACTGAGATTTGATTGAAATACTATGATTTAGAAGAAATACTATGACTTCGTACAAATACGATGCTTTGGTACAAATACTGTTTTGGTTTGAATACTATGATATGCAACAAATACTATGATTTGGCACAAGTAATGTGATTTAGTACAAATACTACGAATTGGCAGAAATACTGTGCCTTAGTAGTAATACTAAAACATTACAGAAATACTGTGATTTTGCAGACATAGTACGTTGTTGCAAATATAGTACGATTTTGCTCAAATACCATGAACTTGCAGTAATACTATGATTTTGAAGCAGAAATACTGTAATTTGGCATAAATACTTTGATTTGGGATAAATACTATTATTTGGCAGATATACTATATTCAGCACATATACTATAACATAACAGAAATTCCTCCACCCTAGTAGTAATACTATAACATAACAGAAATATTCTGATTTGGCACAAAAGCCATGAGTTGGCACAAATACCATGATTTGGCACAAATAGTATGATTGAGCAGAAGTACTAAGATGTAGTAGAAGTACTTTGAAGTACTATGATTGAGAAGCAATACTTTAACATAGGAGAAATATTGATACACACACACATACACAGAGGCTAAAGTGAACAGTGGCTGTTAAGAGTCTGGGCCTGGTATATCTAGGTCAGTTAACCCTCGTGCTCCCCTTCGGGGCAGCTCCGGACCCCGGGGGTCCCAGAGTACCCCTGGGTCGCATTTCACAGGCCGAGCATCAGGGTTGGCTCCCGCGCCCCGTACACCCACGTTTCCCTCCCTGAATGCCACTCCCGTTTCAATTTTTCTCCTAGTTTCAGGCAGGCTCTATCATGTTCGTCCATGGGAGGCCGCTGTTAAAGGCTGTTGCTGCTCTTCGTGTTTGAAGGATGGATACGTCTGCGTGTGCTGATCCCTGGTTCGCAATTGTTGCGAGCTCGTCTTCTGCAGGCTCTTCTGCACTTCGGGTGTTGCAATGAGGCTCAAAACAGCCCAGTCAGACGATGTAAAGGCAGTCCTGGGGGTTAGAGGGCCAAAACTTTCACCGGCTTTCAGTTGGTAAAAATAGAGCTCGCTCTCTCTGAGGTTGAAGGCATAGCCCTTAAAATCCGCCGGAGCTGAGACGGAATCTCTCTTCCAGGGGTTTAACGGGTGCTGGCTGAACCCTGCAAAGATGCATTCGTGTGACTTTGCGCTGGCGACGCGGAAGCTCTGTAGCTGGTTACTAGTGATGGGATTCCCGGCTCTTTTGGCTTCGAACCGGCTCTTCAGGTTGTTTTGTTGCTTTAATGAATTTATTAACAATAATATAAAATTATGCACAAAAGGAATTACTAATGTAAAAAAAAGTGGTTTTATTTATATGTTTATATATAAATATATACAGTGGCCCCTAGAGACAAAGCACGTACAAACTCCAAAAAGCACGTACAAATTCCAAAGCACGTATAAACTCCAAAACACATTTCTAGTGTTAACTGAACTTACAAAACAGAGCTACCCTAGATCACTTGAATTACACAATTGAAAGCATATGTGTATTGTTTGTGTATTTATACACAAGCACTCATATATATTCAAATTATTTTAAAAATATGTTCATTTACCTGTTACTACCACACACCAAATCCGGCCGTTGGTACTTCCTAGCTTGTGTAGCCACTAGGTAACAATAGCTCAACACTGCGCCTAGCATTCTGGAGCACTTCTGTTGTCTTTTGTACGTGTTTTAGAGCTTGTACGTGCTTCGGAGTTTGTACGTGTTTTGGAGTTTGTACGTGTTTTGGAGTTTGTACGTGTTTTGGAGTTTGTACGTGCGTTGTCTCTAGGGGCCACCGTAAATTTACTTTTCTTTATTCACTCCACATAAAATGTAATAAGTAAATCATATAATACAAAAACCAACTATTCACATTTCAACTTTTAACTATTTAAATTTTCAGCTTTTTCCTTTTAACCCTTGTGCTCCCCTTCGGGGCAGCCCCAGACCCCGGGGGTCCCAGAGTACCCCACCCTCAGTAGAGACTGGTGAAGGAAAATGTAAAAAAAAAAAAACCAGAACGATCATTTGGGGTCGAAGAGTGCCCCAGAGCGATTCTAACCCTTCTGCTCCCCTTCGGGGCAGCCCCAGACCCCGGGGGTCCCAGAGTACCCCACCCTCAGTAGAGTCAGGTGAATGAAAATGTAAAAAAAACCCCAGAAAGATCATTTGGGGTCGAAGAGTGCCCCAGAGCGATTCTAACCCTTCTGCTCCCCTTCGGGGTAGCCCCAGACCCCGGGGGTCCCAGAGTACCCCACCCTCAGTAGAGACAGGTGAATGAAAATGTAAAAAAAACCCCAGAACGATCATTTGTGGTCGAAGAGTGCCCCAGAGCGATTCTAACCCTTCTGCTCCCCTTCGGGGCAGCCCCAGACCCCGGGGGTCCCAGAGTACCCCACCCTCAGTAGAGTCAGGTGAATGAAAATGTAAAAAAAAAAACCAGAACGATCATTTGGGGTCGAAGAGTGCCCCAGAGCGATTCTAACCCTTCTGCTCCCCTTCGGGGTAGCCCCAGACCCCGGGGGTCCCAGAGTACCCCACCCTCTGTAGAGACAGGTGAATGAAAATGTAAAAAAAAAACCCAGAACGATCATTTGTGGTCGAAGAGTGCCCCAGAGCGATTCTAACCCTTCTGCTCCCCTTCGGGGCAGCCCCAGACCCCGGGGGTCCCAGAGTACCCCACCCTCAGTAGAGTCAGGTGAATGAAAATGTAAAAAAAAAAACCAGAACGATCATTTGGGGTCGAAGAGTGCCCCAGAGCGATTCTAACACTTCTGCTCCCCTTCGGGGTAGCCCCAGACCCCGGGGGTCCCAGAGTACCCCACCCTCAGTAGAGACAGGTGAATGAAAATATAAGAAAAAAAACCAGAACGATCATTTGGGGTCGAAGAGTGCCCCAGAGCGATTCTAACCCTTGTGCTCCCCTTCGGGGCAGCCCAAGACCCCGGGGGTCCCAGAGTACCCCACCCTCAGTAGAGACAGGTGAATGAAAATGTAAAAAAAAAAAAAACAGAACGATCATTTGGGGTCGAAGAGTGCCCCAGAGCGATTCTAACACTTGTGCTCCCCTTCAGGGCAGCCCCAGACCCCGGGGGTCCCAGAGTACCCCACCCTTAGTAGAGACAGGTGAATGAAAATGTGAAAAAAAAAAACAGAACGATCATTTGTGGTCGAAGAGTGCCCCAGAGCGATTCTAATGGGTTCGTCAGGGGATTGGGAAAGAAAACGTAGCACTTGGGGACCACGCACAGAAGCTGCTGCGGCAGCATGGGGGTCATTGATACCCCAGTACATGAAAATGAAGCATAATCACAATAATGATAATAATAATAAGAAGAAGAAGAAGAAGAAGAAGAAGAAGAATACAACACACAGACGCTTCTGAGTTTTATTTTATTTTATTTGAAATTACACTCACGATACAACTGAGGCAATCTGGAAGGCAAAATAAAAGTCAACAACGGGGTTGAATCAGCCTTTCAAGACAAACGAATCTCAGTAGATATGTCAAGAACAGGTTTACATGAAAAAAAAAAGGGTTTACATGAAAAAATATCAACAAACTGTCCGTGTTTCAGGCGCTCGGTGCTGTACAGCGCCTCCTGTGAACGAACGTCATAGAGCCTGCCCGAAACTAGGAGAAAAATTGAAATGGGAGTGGCAGCCACAGAGGGAAATGATGACCTATCCAGGGCATACCATTTAGGGACATGCGCAATGGGGGGGTGCGTTTTTAAAACGCCCCCCCGGGGCTTTATTTTTGATTACAATATCAACAAACTGTCCGTGTTTCAGGCGCTCGGTGCTGTACAGCGCCTCCGGTGGCTGTGAATACATGATAAAAATATCACCGTAGGATGCGTGCATTGAAAGAATCAGCCTTTCGTTACAAACGAATCTCAGTAACCTCCTTTGTAACACTCTGTGACCAGTCGCAGCTGGCCGATTTTCACCACATCCTCTCCCACCAGTTTGTCGTAGGCCTCGGTGATGGCGTCGAAGATTTTCCTCGCCGATTTCAGCTCATGCAACAGCGTCTCCGCCACGGTGCCGACCTTGACGTCATCCGCTTCAATGTTGCGGGCGATCAGGAGACGTTGAATGGAAGGAATGAAACGAGGCGTGAGGAGTCTTTTCCTGATGCTGTAATAATGTTCGGCGTAAAAGTCATCCTCCAAGACTCGCAGACACTCGTGTTGTCTCTGGCTGGGGTGATTGATCTTGCACCTGTTGCACGCGTCGGTGCGGTACTCGTTGATCACTATGTCGAGTAGGTGATACACCGCAGTTTTCACGGTATCGACGAGTAAAGAAGATGCCCAACCGTCAAGCTCGGCGTCTTGCCGCTCGCCCGCCGCTGCATCACACTCCGCGTCGGACAGTATCTCCCCCTCTTCCGAGGAACTGTCAGCTGAGCTGTCCGAGGAACAGTCCTCCTCGTCGCGACGCAGGGGTGCAGAGTCCATCTCTTTCTTTTTATCTCCCTCGGTATTGAGCGAGGAAGACGGTTTTGACAAAAAAAAAGTTTCCGAACGAACGAGACAATCACCTTCTTTTGAAAATATTAGAAAGGGGGGCTTATTTTTTTGTCGTTGTTTATAGCCACTTCATAGAACAGCTACAGCATAGGCAAACATTCAGCGAGTAAGTAAGTAAGTAAGTAAGTAAGTACATAGACTGCATTAGAACTAGAAATCCGAGAAAACAAGTGAAATGAAACTCAGCCTTCGTAGTGTAACAAGGAGAAACGGGGTGGGTTTAGCCAAGCGAACATTGCCAGTGTACAATTTTACTGAGAATATCCAAGGGCTCCACCGAGCCCCATGAGAACATAAGATGTAAAGTACGCTCCTGCGCCAAAAAATCCCAGGGAAGCGAGGCCGAAGAATTTACACCGCTCCTTCAATTCGATCCTCTCCTCTTCTTCCCTTTTTCTTTGCTCTTCCTCCTTTCTCCTCTTCAGCCTTTCTCTTTCGAGTTTCTTCTGGGCCGCCTTATACATCTCGTTGGTGTAGTGGTTTCCTCCATTGAAATCCACCATCATTTCATCTATTTCATCCAGAAGACAGCCCCGGAGTGTCGATCGCAGCGATTTTTCTTATGTCTTCGCCCTCTGCCTCTTTTCTGAGACAGCCGTCGGTGACAGACTCGGGCGAAACGTCCTCTTTGAAAGCGTACGCATCCCCCAGGATGGTGTTTCCGGACGCACTCTTTCTCGAGCCTGTTTTACCGACCAGAAGGAGTCTCAGTTCTTCACGGGTCGCAGAGCCTGCGGGGTTGGGGAAACGATGGTTACATTTGAATCATTCTAGAAAAAAACAAAACAAAACATGAAACACTACGTTACACTAGGCTATTCTTTTGTTATCTTTGTATCGATGTTGACAGCAAGCAGTTTGTCTACATAAAGCGAGTACCACAAGCAGCACACAACCCTGGGATTGCACTTTACCTTTGTATCGATGATGACAGCGAGCAGTTTGCCCACGTAACGCGAGTAGCACAAGCAGCACACGTCCCTGAATCCGGCCTTTGGTCGCCAACATTTTCAGTAAGCTAAGAAAAGGAGAAAGGAAAAAGAGGTGAAATTAAGGCACATTCAGGGAAAGTCTTTCAGATCAGATTACCAAGTTAGACCACACTGAAAATACGCGTTGAATAAACCATGACCCCAAACTGGTCGGTTGTCCCACGTGTTTCCCCGTAGCTGCTCTGGGCGCACACACAATGAGCCCTGGTTTCGCGACGCGGGCGTAGCAACAACCTCCTTCTCCTCCTCACTGCCTCGTGTGTGTGTGTGTGTGTGTGTGTGTGTGTGTGTGTGTGTGTACGGGTTCGTACTATCCTGGTGGGGACCAAAATCTGACATTTACTATACTGGTGGGGACTTTCTGCACCGTGGGGACCAAAATCCAGGTCCCCTCGGGGTTGAAAGCAATTTTCACACTGAAAATGGGGTTTTAGTGTCAGGGTTACAATTAGGTTATGGTTAGGTTTAGGGTAAGGGTTAGGGTTAGGCATTCATTTTTAATGGTTAGGGTTAGGGTAAGGGGCTAGGGAAACCATTATGTCAATGGGACGTCCCCACCAGGATAGCAAACCAGACATGTGTGTGTGTGTGTGTGTGTGTGTAGGAGGTTCTGGGTTCCTCAAAGACAGTGGTGTTCGCGAAACCCACCCTCCCCAAAGCTAAGGGCTCGCCAGCTAGGCCCGTGAGAGCGAGGGTCCGAGGTCCAAACGGAAGGCTGTGTTCGCGTAACCCGCCCTCCGTAGACCTAAGCGTACGCTACCGAGGCACTTGAGAACGATGTAGAGGGAGCAAGGATGAGGAGGAGGCAAGGAGTGTCTGAAGTCCAAACGGAGGGTGGTGTTCGCGTAGTAGGCAGGCCACAGAGCTGCTCTTTCACTAGCGAGGCGCTTGAGAAAGATGTAGAGGGAGCAAGGATGAGGAGGAGGCAAGGAGTGTCTGAAGTCCAAACGGAGGGCGGTGTTCGCGTAGTAGGCAGGCCACAGAGCTGCTCTTTCACTAGCGAGGCGCTTGAGAAAGATGTGGAGGGAGTAAGGAGTACGAGGAGCAACGGAGAGCCCGAGGTCCTCACCATAGGGGGTGTTCGCGTAATAGGAAGGCCAAACAGCTTCTCTTTCACTAGCGAGGCGCTTGAGAATGATGTAGAGGGAGCAAGGAGGACGAGGAGCAACGGAGAGCCCGAGGTCCAACTGGAGGGCAGTGTTCGCGTAATAGGAAGGCCAAACAGCTTCTCTTTCACTAGCGAGGCGCTTGAGAACGAAGGAGAAGGAGCAAGGAGGACGAGGAGCAACGGAGAGCCCGAGGTCCTCACTCAGGCCGGTTTACGCGTAACCCAAGGCCCATCCGGCAAAGCGCTCACCTGCGAGGAGCAGGAGAATGGAGCAGAAGGAGGTCGCAGGACTAGGAGGCAAAGAGAGTCCGAGGTCCTCACTTAGGCCGGTTTACGCGAACACTGCCGAGAAGGAGACGACGACGATGATGATGATGATGATGATGATGATGACGATCTAAAGTTGAGAGTTGTTTCCTCCGCCGGTTCGGGGTCCCTCCGGACCCCAGTGTTTGCCATCGTAACTTACGAATGGCGGTTCGGGGTCCCTCCAGACCCCAGTGTTTGCCATTGTAACTCACGAATGTGTATTGGGGTTGTGAAATACCCCATCGTGGGTACGCTTTGACCCCATAGTAATCGTGGAGTAGAGAACATCCCTGCTCCTCTCGAAGGCCGGTTTACGCGTAACCCGAGGCCCATCACGGTAAGCGCTCGCCTGTGAGGAGCAGGAGAATGGAACAGAAGGAGGTCACAGGACTAGGAGGCAAAGAGAGTCCGAGGTCCTCACTTAGGCCGGTTTACGCGAACACTGCTGAGAAGGAGACCACGATGATGATGATGATGATGATGTGAAGTTGAGAGTTGTTTCCTCCGGCGGTTCGGGGTCCCTCCGGACCCCAGTGTTTGCCATCGTAACTTACGAATGGCGGTTCGGGGTCTCTCCAGACCCCAGTGTTTGCCATCGTAACTCACGAATGTGTATTGGGGTTGCGAAATACCCCATCGTGGGTACGCTTTGACCCCATAGTAATCGTGGAGTAGAGAACATCCCTGCTCCTCTCGAAGGCCGGTTTACGCGTAACCCGAGGCCCATCCGGCTAAACGCTCCCCTGTGAGGAGCAGGAGAACGGAACAGAAGGAGGAAGGAGGACTTGGAGGCAGGGAGAGTCCGAGGTCCTCACTTAGGCCCGTTTACACGAAGACTGCCGAGAAGGAGACGACGATGATGATGATGATGATGATGATGATGATGTGAAGTTGAGAGTTGTTTCCTCCGGCGGTTCGGGGTCCCTCCGGACCCCAGTGTTTGCCATCGTAACTTACGAATAGCGGTTCGGGGTCCCTCCAGACCCCAGTGTTTGCCATCGTAACTTACGAATGTGTATTGGGGTTGCGAAATACCCCATCGTGGGTACGCTTTGACCCCATAGTAATCGTGGAGTAGAGAACATCCCTGCTCCTCTCGAAGGCCGGTTTACGTGTAACCCGAGGCCCATCCGGCTAAACGCTCCCCTGTGAGGAGCAGGAGAACGGAGCAGCAGGAGGCAGGAGGATAAGGCGGTTTACGCGAACACTGCCCTCTGCAGAGCTAAGCGTCCGACAGCGAGGCGCAGGAGAACCGAGGAGAAGGAGAAAGGAGGATGCTGAGGCAGGGAGAGTCCGAGGTCCTCGCTTAGGTCGGTTTACGCGAACACAACCGAGAAGGAGAAGAAGAAGATGATGATGATGATGATGTGAAGTTGAGAGTTGTTTCCTCCGGCGGTTCGGGGTCCCTCCAGACCCCAGTGTTTGCCATCGTAACTTACGAATGTGCATTGGGGTTGCGAAATACCCCATCGTGATTACTAAGGGGTCACACAGTACCCACGGAACACAGAGCGCCCGAGGTCCCCACTTAGGCCGGTTCACAAGTAACTCGGGGCCCATCCGGCAAAGCGCTCACCTGCGAGGCGCAAGACAACGGACCAGAAGGAGGAAAGAGGACAGGGAGTCAGAGAGAGTCCGAGGTCCCCACTTAGGCAGGTTTACGCGTAACCCGGGGCCCATCCGGCTAAGAGCTCGCCTTCGAGGAGCAGGAGAACAGAGCAGCAGGTGGTAGGAGGATAAGGATGCAGGGGGAGTCCGAGGTCCTCATGGAAGCCGGTTTACGCGAACACTGCCCTCTGCAAAGCTAAGCGTCCGACAGCGAGGCGCAGGAGAACCGAGGAGAAGGAGAAAGGAGGATGCTGATGCAGGCAGAGTCCGAGGTCCTCGCTTAGGTCGGTTTACGCGAACACAACCGAGAAGGAGAAGAAGAAGATGATGATGATGATGATGATGATGACGATGATGTGAAGTTGAGAGTTGTTTGCCCCGGCGGTTCGGGGTCCCTCCAGACCCCAGTGTTTGCCATCGTAACTTACGAATGTGCGTTGGGGTGGCGAAACACCCCCCATTGTGGCTACTAAGGGGTCGGCAAATACCCCCGAGGTGATGAGACAGCGGTAACGAAATACCCCCCCCCCATTGTGGCTACTAAGGGGTCGGCAAATACCCCCGAGGTGATGAGACAGGGGTAACGAAATACCCCGTTGCGAGTAACGCGGGGTAGCGAAATACCCCACCACAACATCGGTAAAGGTAGCGAAATACGAGTTACTAAGCGTGTCGGGGTTGCGGACAAATTGCCAGCCAGAAAGACAGAAAGAGTGCACACCACTGACAAGGACATGTCCCGCACCAGGCCGTGGGTGGCGAGGAGGGATCGAGGCGTAGCAGCATCAACGGCATCAACATCTGCGTCAGCGTCGCAAACCTCTTGGGGAAACCGCGGCTCCTTCAGCGGAAGAAACTTAGGCACATCGTGCACTGCTGCTGCTGCTGCTGCTCCTGCTACTCTATTACGACCCGCTACATTTCATTATCAAGGCCTAGCCAGCAAAGACGCAGAAGACAACACGGTCGGCGGTGGTCACATAATAGACAGGTCCGAACACGAAACCTTCTCCAGAAAGACAGAAGAAGAAGAAGAAGAAGAAGAAGAAGAAGAATTAGAAGAAGTCAGTGTCCATCTAACTGACGAGTTTGAACATGACAAGAAAATTGCCTTTGTTTGGGCCGAGGCGCAAGCATCCGGCTTTGAAATCTCATCGCAACATTACCAGGGTGACGACTCGGAAGATGACTCGGAAGATGACTCGGAAGATGACTCGGAAAAAGAGTCGCAAGATGACAACGAGCACTCTGAGGCCGAGCTTCGCGACGAGGATGCTATGGGGGGCACTGAGGATGGCGGTGATGATGGTCGCAATGATAATTACAGTGAAGACGACGACGTAGATTACAACGAAGCTGTAGGCGATTGCCACAAAGGTGGCGGCGATGACGATTATCACGAAGATGGTAGCGACGAAGACGACACCGACGACTACGATGGAGAAGAAGAAGAAGAAGAAGAAGAAGAAGGAGAAGAAGAAGAAGAAGAGGACGAGCAATCGTCGCAGTCGATTTATCCCAAACCCCGCGACCTCGAGCAGCGAGGAGGCCCCACCGAAGAGGCTCTAGCCGCGGTCCGAGATGAGGCGTCCTCGTTCATGGCGTATTTTCCGCCCGAGATAGAGGACGCCGTGGTCGCGATGACCAACCTGGAAGCGTCCAGGCACCGCACCGCCATCGACGGTTGGAAGCCCATGGGCCGCGCCGAGTTCCGAGCCTACGTGGGGCTGCTGATACTCGCCGGCGTGTACAGGTCGCGAGGCGAGGCCTGCGAGAGCCTGTGGGACGCAGAGAGCGGCAGGTCTGTGTTCAGAGCCACGATGCCGCTCAAAACCTTCCGGGCTTACTCGAGCGCCCTGCGGTTCGACGACTGAGAGACCAGAGAGGCCAGGCGTCGCAACGACCGCGGTCAATACGACAAGCTGGCCCCGGTCAGAGCGGTGTGGGATGAGTGGTGCGGGCGCTTGCCTCTCATGTACCGACCGGGACCCGAGGTCACCGTGGACGAGAGACTGGTGCCGTTTAGAGGTTTGTGTGATGATGATGATGATGATGATGATGATGGGACGTATGGGATGGATAGTCGGTTTTCCTCACTGTATTTTTTTTTGTACTTTTTGTATTTTTTTTGGGGGGGGGGACTTTTATTTGGTTTTTCTCCCTGTGTGCTTGTGAAACTGAGATACGTTCTGAACTCTTTCACTCGCTTGGTGCATGTGTGTCCGACTGTCTCTCTGTGGTGATTGTGATGATATTGGCATGTATGGGACGGATATTAGGCTTTCCTCAATTCCTCAATGTATATTTTTTGTGTACTTTTGTTTGGATTTCTGCCTGCGTGTTTGTGAAACTGGGACAGCTTCTGAACTCTCTCTTGGTTTCTTGTCGTATCACCCACAGGAAGGTGTCCGTTCAGGCAGTACATGCCCAGCAAACCGGCCAGGTACGGGATCAAGATATGGGTCGCGTGCGACGCCCAGTCCAGCTACGCGTGGAAAATGCAGGTGTACGCCGGCAAGCCCGACAAGCTCGGTCCTCCCGAAAAGAACCTGGCCGCCCGAGTGGTCATGGACCTCACCGAGGGACTGGCGCCTGGACGCAACGTCACCTGCGACAACTTCTTCACGTCGCGCGAGCTCGCGACGAGGCTTTTTCACGAAAGAGGCCACACATTGCTGGGCACCCTCCGAGCCAACAGGCCCGAGATCCCCAGAGAGCTGCGCTGCGTCAAGGGCAGGGCCGTCGGCTCCACCCAGGCCGCGGTGCTCCGCGGCGACCCGGACGGCTGGTCACCCAACGCGGTCGTCCTGTCCTACGTGGCGAAAAAGAACAAGAACGTGCTACTCCTCACCACCTCTCCGCGCTACGTCGGGCCCTCCGGGTCGCTGCTGGAGCCGAGCAGCAACCCCGACGGCGGCGGGGGCGGCTCTGTGAAACCCTCAATGGTGCTGCATTACAATCGCACCAAGGGAGGCGTCGACAACCTAGACAAGGTTGTGGGGACCTACAGCTGCAGGAGAAAGACTTCTAGGTGGCCCGTGGCCCTTTTCCACAACATGGTGGACGTGGCGGCCTACAACGCGTTCGTCCTCTGGAGGGAGATCCATCCGGACTGGATGTCAGGCAAACTCAACAAACGAAGGCTGTTCCTTGAGCGTCTGGGCAAAGCGCTCGTTCTCCCGACGCTCGAGGCCAGGCGACGACGAGGAACGCGAGGAGGAAGGCGAGAAGGAGAAGGAGAAGGAGAAGCCGTCTCCACTCCTGATTCCCGCCGCGACGAGCCGCGGGAAACCCCAGTCAAGAGGCAGGAGCAAGGACGTCAAGACCAAGATCGTTTGCTTCGCCTGCCACGTGCATGTGTGCTCGAGGTGCGCGCTCACGTACTGCCCCAACTGCACCGCGGCCCGCTGTCCGGTTTCGCGACGAGACCCCTCCGACGACGACGAGCGCCGGGGCCCACCGGTGTCTGCTTGACCCCTCTTCCTTTCTCTCTCTCCCTCTCCACCTCCGAAGATGGTCGAGAAAAGCTACCTATTGACACACCAACTACTCGTAGGCCGAGCGCGTCTGCGTCGACGACTCGGGACATTCACGAGCTCCTTCTCCAAAGCTCACGTCACTGGGAATGGACCCGTACGGTCGTGACAGCAGCAACGACGGCGAGAACGGCGACGAGGGGATCCCGGTCTCTGAATCGGACCGAATCGGACCGATTGGAGAGCGCGAACCGGGGGAGGAGCGATCGTCGCGGAAACCGAACGAGCGTCCCCGTGTGCTTCAGGGATCACCCGCCAGTCGCTACTGGGACAAACACAAAAGAAACGCACCGGTTCAAGCCGTGGCTCCGTTCGACGGGACGTGCGCGTGTTCCGTTTGCAGAGTCGAGAAAACCCGGCGCGCTTCAAACGCCACCCCAGAAACAGCGAGAGACGTCTTCCGACACTATGCGTGGATTTTCGATCCGCCGCAACCGTGCGGCCGCCGTCGCAATCGATGGAGGGTTACAGCCGTTTAGGTGTCTTTGTCTGATGCTGCGACGGGACCCGCTTTAACCGGGGGTCCGCCTGACCCCCACCTCCCCCACCCCAAGCTGCCTCCGCAGCCCTTTCTTCCGTTTCGTGACGAGACCTGGGTCCGCGCTGCCGGGGTCCGCGTGACCCCCTCACACGCACACACCTCTCTCCCTCAACCCCCCTCACCGAGCCTCCGCGCAAGGTCCAGCTGCACCACGAGCTGGGGGTCCGCGTGACCCCGCTCCCCGAGCGTTTTCTTTTTTTTTCTTTTGGTCCAGGCCCAGGGCTGCACAAGGGTTAAATTAGCTGCACCTGCTGTAATCAGCCCTTACACACGCAGACACAGAGAGAGGTATGAGTTTTCTTCAGTGTATTTCTGACATTCAGGATTCCCCTTGCACAAATGGCCATAATTTTCTAACCATAGGGGCTAGAACAGTCATTCTGACACTGTTTTGTTCAGAAGAGATGGGGGAATCTTCAGGTCTTCATAATTCAAAGATAAAATATAGATTATTGAAGATATATGACTTGTAACACACTGTAACTGAGTAGAGGCGAAGCAAAACTGCCTTGACTTAGCCTCAAACAATGTTTTGTAACTCTAAATCTATATGGAGCATCAAAATCCTTCTTTCACCGTAAGAAACAGCAGGCTTTGGTGAACAGTCATGGAAATTTTCAGGGCTCTGTTGCAATCCATCAAAAAGATATGACGAGAGAAAAAAGTGTCTCATTTCCAGAGTTTGAAATCTGAAGAGATCTGAGCGAGGGACAAATTTCCTACTCTCAAACATATGCAATTCATGGCCAAACGGTAATAGGTGAGAAAAAAATTCTTGAATTGTGAGCATCAGGACTGTCTGAAGATATATTGGCACAAGCCTCATGTCTCAACTCTGTTTTGTTAAGGAGATATGACGATTTGAAAATGCCTCTCATTAGAGAATTCCAGCGGTGATTTTGAACAAGCTCTCCATTGACTTTCTATGGAGAGTTTTGAGACTTTGTGTTGGTCTGAGGAGATTTGCCAAAATTCTATAAATCCCACAACAATGATAGTGACATTTTCTGAAAGCCTGCAAAAATACCTACATTTTGATGTATAATTTTTGGGAGTTGAGTGGAAATTGAGCGAGTAGCAAGAAGTTGTTTGGACATGAAGAGAAAATTCAGAATGGACGAGTGTACACTCTGAGTTAATTGCATAGCAACCATAACAACGCATGTATTTTCTGAAAAATCACAATTTTGCAACTCAAAATTTAAAGAGGGATAAGATTAAAATGGTAGAAGATCTGAAAAAGCTGAATCAGACAGGAATAGTCCAATAATTTGAGAACATTTTAAAGTTTGAATGGAGTTCCTAGGTGAAAGTATAAGAAAGTAGTTAAGTTTCAAAAACAGGCAAGTTTTAGCAGAATTGTGGAAGTTTTCCATTCATTTCAATGGGACAAATTAAAGGAAAAAAGTGTAATATTTTAAAAAGTATAAGAGTAATAAACACCAAAAGTCATAGCTGCAATAAGCAGAAAGAGCAGAACAGTTTAGAGTTTGAACGGAGAAAATCGGATAAAAACTGCGGAAGTAGTTCAGTGCCGAAAAACGTACGGAAGCAACTTGAAGATGAAGAAAAGATAAAGAATAAAGAGAAACAGGAACTCAATAGTGTGGAAGCCCTTGAGGGCATCCACACAATAAAGAGAAACAGGAAAACAATTGTGTGGAAGCCCTTTAGGGCATCCACACAATAATAAAGAAGAAAGAGAAACAGGAAAACAATAGTGTGGAAGCCTTTTTAGGGCATCCACACAATAATAAAGAAGAAAGAGAAACAGGAAAACAATAGTGTGGAAGCCCTTTTAGGGCATCCACACAATAAAGAGAAACAGGAACTCAATAGTGTGGAAGCCCTATTAGGGCATCCACACAATAAAGAATAAAGAGAAACAGGAAAACAATTGTGTGGAAGCCCTTTAGGGCATCCACACAATAAAGAGAAACAGGAACTCAATAGTGTGGAAGCCCTTTAGGGCATCCACACAATAAAGAGAAACAGGAACTCAATAGTGTGGAAGCCCTTTAGGGCATCCACACAATAAAGAATAAAGAGAAACAGGAAAACAATAGTGTGGATGCCTTAAAGCATCCACACAATAAAGATAAAAGATGAAGTAACAAGTTTTTTGTTTTTTGTTTATTCCAAATGATCATCCAGATGTCTGTGACATGTGATGACAAACACCATAATGGAAGGCCTTTGTCATCACATGCTTAAACTCATATATTTTTGCATATGCTGAACAGGCAGTCAGACATGCTTTAACTGTGGGGTAGAAAACTGCATGAACACCATACGGCAGGGGTCTCAAACTCCAGTCCTCGAGGGCCGCTGTCCTGCAACTTTTCCATGTGTCCCTGTTGCAACACACCTAGTAGGTCATTAGCAAGACTATAGAACTTGAATGCATGCTGAGTTGGCAATTCAGCCATTTGATTCACGTTACAGCAGCTCATGAGTGAATGAACATGGTGAAAAAAAGTATTTTAGAAGTATATGTTTCCAAATACATATATTTACTTAAATTTACTTGAGTAGGTAGGGTTAGGGCAGGGGTCTGCAACCTTTTACACCCAAAGAGCCATTTTGACCTGGTTTCCACGCAAAAGAAAACACTGGGAGCCGCAAATACTTTTTGACATCTAAAATGAAGATAACACTGTATATATTGTTTTTTATCTTTATGCTTTGTGTGAACAACTAAGGTGTGCTGCTTATGAAATCCATGAAGTGCTACAGAGAAAATTAAATTATATTTATGTAATCAACACATTTTGAACTCTTAAAGAAATAGAACAAAAGGAAAGACACCAACCTGAACTAAAATGATCCATGTAGCAAACAAAAACTGTTGTCAGCCGCCACCCTTATATCGCCTTTGGGCTGTTGGAGCCTTGACCTGACTCTTAAAAAATAATTGGAAAAAAGCACTATGCTGCTGAAAAATGAAAAATAGATATTTGCAAAATTCTGCCTAAATATGTATTTTACCTGGTTTTTTTTTTTTTTTTTTTTTAACCTGTCCCGTTTGGTTCTTTTGCCATCAGAATTATTGTCTAAAGGCGAAGAAAGATGCCCAACGGATTTACTTTACCAAATGGACCATCCCAGCCTTGCCGTAATGGTCCATTTGATTCACCTTTTATTGTTTATTTTATTTTCACTTGCTGAATACGGGACAGACTTGACTGGTGGAAAGAAAGGGGAGAAAGAAAGAGGGAAAGAAAAAACAGCTGAGAAGAGGGACGGGGGAGAAGGGCAAAAACCAAAAACCAACAGAATAAGCAGACAAAAAATACATATATCGATCACCTGGGTCACCTGTTGAGAAAGAAAAAAAGAAAGCAAGCAGAAGAAAACGAGAGTAATAAACAACATCACAATGATATATGGGAATATGACAGTAAATACTAAATATTAAACATTATTGTGCAGCACGTGAGATCGACAGCGCACAGTGTGCTTTGAGGTAGGAGCCAAAAAGGGTGTAGTTTGTGTGTGTGATCACCCGTGTGTGCACCTGTGAGCATGAACGCGCTTGTTTTTAAAAGGTTCCTTCATGTAATGATCTGCTAGAGGGTGTGGGGGGCCACTGCCCCGTCCTCCAGGGCATGAAGCAGGTATGGAGGAGATCAAAACTCCAGACATCCAGAGGCCCCCAGAACACAAGAGACCAAGGAAGACCAACAGAGGGGCAGCCGCGCCACTATCCCAGAAAGAGCTGAGGAGAGTCCCAGATGAGGGGTCACTCAGCAGCCGCGGAGCAGAAGCCGGGGGGGTTGCAGTGACGTGCCCGTGAGCTCCGCCGGCAGCCAGCTGTGCCTGAGTGACCGAGCCCCGGGCCGAGAGGCCGAGGGCACCCCATCCCCGAAGTGGCCCGAGCGAGCCCCAGGCTCCAGGCCCCGATAAGCAGCCGCCAAGGAGTGAGCCGGTGGGTACCTGGGCGCCCACCCCCGGACACAAAGAACCACCAACGCACCGATGTCTGAGGGCGTCTGCCACCGGCAGGGGAAGTGGTGGGGGGAGATGGGCCTCCAAACCTTGGAGGGCCTGAGATGTCCCCAGAGAGGTGGCGTCTGATACCCAACCTGACATATAGACACAGACAAACAGGCACACACAGATACAAACATCTATTCCCACCCTCATGCTCTCATATACAA
This sequence comes from Oreochromis niloticus, assembly GCF_001858045.2. Lineage (NCBI taxonomy): Eukaryota > Metazoa > Chordata > Actinopteri > Cichliformes > Cichlidae > Oreochromis > Oreochromis niloticus. The sequence continues at coordinate 6,592,960 of NC_031969.2, forward strand.
TTACTCAACACTCACCCAACGTGGAGACGGACATAAAGAGACGCTGTACACACAATCACACTCCCCAAGCGTACTCTAAGCCCCGGGTCTAGGTACCCTTGCCCCTGGAGGGGGAAACTGTGCCCAGACCCAGGTGATGTTACCCTTTTCCCTGCGGTGGGGAGAAGCAGACTATTTTTACCTGGTTAATGCATGCGGCGGGGTGTGGTTTGCAGCGCCGCTGCAGGGGAGGTGGACACACCTGAGCGACACCCGCAATCACGCCTCGCTGCCTTTACGTTTGCGCTATCTGTGCTTTTGTGTTGTTGGTGGTGTATGTCGGGCTGTGAGCTGAAAAGCTACAGCCGGCTGTATGCGTACAGCAACCGTGTGTGAAAAGTGCTCAATAAAGAGATTCTCAAAAGCATGCTCATGGAAACATCGTCGGGTCTGCCGTGATTTGTTTACAATGGGACTTCTGCTCCTGAACCTCTGCGCACAGAGTCCACAAATCGGGGCTATACGAAGTCAGTTTACGCAGGACTGTAAGCTGTCATCTGTCAGGCGTGAGCGGTGTTTGTCTTTAACATAGTTCACGGTGGAGAACAGCTGCTGACATAATGTGGATCCGAAGATCCATAATTGGCCTACCTGGGGTTGAAAGTCTCGATAAATGCACGGTGTTTCGGTGGGAATACTGGCTTCCGCGAGTGTGACTCTTATTTTTGAGCAATGAAAAAATAATAGAATATAATTTTATTTTTATATTTCAATATCACAATAATCTTCCAATTTAGAACTACGAGTTAAAAAGAACTAACATAAATAAAATACACTTCAGCTAAATACTTCTAATTTATTTGCCCAAACCAGGCGGAGCCGCAGTATAAGGACTAAAGAGCCGCATGTGGCTCCAGAGCCACAGGCTGCCGACCCCTGGGTTAGGGGTTGCCACCTCAGCATGCAGTCAAGTTCTATACTCTTGCTAATGACCTACTAATTGTATTCAGGTGTGTTGCACCAGGGACACATGGAAAGGTTGCATGACACCGGCCCTCGAGGACTGGAGTTTGAGACCCCTGTCATACAGGTGTGGTTGAACTGCATGAAGACTCTGAAGTTTCTCTTCTCTTCTGGCAGGACAGGAATGTAGCCTTGTCCTGTGAGCCACCGTAAGGATGTACTTGGAGTAGAACTGGACTGTCACCGGCCTCAGGCTCTTCACCTTTTCAAAGACAAAGCAGTCATTTAGATAAAATATTAGATATTGTTTACCTGAGGATCTGACACAGACTGATTCATGTTCTACACAGTTCTGACAAGTTCATAGAAATTTCTGTTCAATTAGAACCAAGTATTTGAGGTGATGATTGTAATTTTTATACAATTGTTGTAATTTGTATTTTAACAATATTTTGATTGATGTTTTGTTTCCTTCACAATATTATACTTTAATATATAATATTGTAAAGGAAAAAAAAACATCAATCAAAAAATTGTTCTCTTTTTTATTCGGGCTACTTACATTTATTTTTGGGCTACCAAAAACTGAAGAGTGCCTGCCCGAAGGGCTACCAGAGATTTTGAAATTTTGCGAGCCCCGACTTAGAGTAAAACTGGACTGTCACCGGCCTCAGGCTCTTCACCTTTTCAAAGACAAAACAGTCATTTAGATAAAATATTAGATATTGTTTACCTGTAAATGCACAAAGAGAATTTAGAAATGTAATTATTGTCAAGAGTGAAAAAGCACTGATAGTGTAATCTACAGCTGTGGCTAAACGTTTAGAGAATGAGAAGTGTTGTTTATTTACAAAGTTTGCTGTTTCAGTGATAGTTGTATATCATATTATATCACTTCAAACAGAGGTGATCCAGTAATGCTGCACTAATGAATTAGACTAACTATTCACTTTAGCTAAAGTTATTAAGTTAGCTAAAGAGTTGGGATGCTGTGTAAGACATAAATAAAGCTCAAATACAAAGGTTTGGACACCGTTTTGCATGTTTCCCTACTGTAGGGGTCTCTGCAAGCATACAGGGCTCTGACAGGGTACAAGATGACAACTTTGGAATCCTACTAGAAACAGTCGATCATATTTGTTTGTCAAAGCTAAATCCAGGGCAAACTAGGCTAAATTAGCTAAATAGGCTAAATTAAATTTTTAGCTAACAGCTACAATAAGCATAAAAGTTACTGTACGGCTATCAATTGTTAACATGACGCTTGTTCTTATACATGTAATACATTTATTACCAACCTGAGAGTTTATCCGCTGGTCATTCGACATGACGAATGACTTCCGAAGACTTAATTCAGCTCAAGACGCTGTAGATTCCCGTCAGTAACACTTTCGGTCCGCTAGTAAAACGTAATTCTATTAATCTGCGCTCGTTTACTCTTGAACCGGAACCGGATGTAAGTTCCAAAAAACTGAATTTTGGAACTGAAACTGAATGGTGAGAGTGAAACTGAAATTATTCGAGAGCTGAATTTTTAAAGGATAAAATGCAGTTTCAAAGCAAATGAATTCATTTTCAATATATAAAATTCAATTTCAATTTAGTGATGATCATTTTCAAACCATAAATTCAATTTCAAATTAGACTAATTCAAATTCAGTTTTCAAAAGCATTTATTCAAGTTACAATTCAGATTCAATCTGAGCAATTCAAATTCAAATTTAACTTATTCAAATTCAGTTTCTGATGGCACAGATTTCTGCCCATAGATATGCTTCAAAATAGAAAACCTATGAAATGTCTGAACTTAGGAAATGTACTATTTTAAGAAAATATTACCTTATTTTAAATGTAATATAAGCAAATTTCAAAAGATTTGGGTGGGGACAACAGAAGGCTGAAAATGTAAGTGGTACTAAAAAATAATAGTCTTCTGAAGCAAATTCATTTAAAATGGACTAAACAGACTGACAAACCAGAAAACCATTCTTTAGTCAGACAAATCAAAATCTGAAATTCTTTTTGGAAAACATGGAGAATGCATCCTCCAGACCGAAGAGGAGATGGATCATACAGATTGTTATCAGCACACATGTCAAAAGCATGCATATCTGATAGCATGGAGGTATATTAGCACCTGTGGATTTGGTAGCTTGCACACCTGGAAAGGCATCATCAACTACAAAAGGTATATACAGGCAGTGTTGGTATATACATGTACCAGCGTTACCAAAAGCATCACATGAGGCTGAAAACTAAAGGAGACAGAGCTTTTGCAACAGTGACCCCCAGACTTTGGAACTTTCTCCTTCTGAGCTTGAGATCTGTGGACCTTGCGGTCTCTTTAATAAAAACAGCTAAAAAGTCATCTTTTTTCACTTGCTTTTTGTTAACTTTTGTTTTTATCTTCTGGCATTTTAGTGTGAAACACTTAGAGATGCTTATCTTGAAATGTGCTATACAAATAAAACTTTACTTGCTCTCAACCACGTTATGTGTTCACCATTAGTTACCACGGTGGTTTAGCTAAGAGAGCCACTGTCGTGAAACAAAAAATGCAGGTTTTAAGCTTGACACAGCTCACTGAGATATGAATCCCACGTTGTAGTACATCTCTCTTTTTGTACTCAACCATGTTATTGACTCAAGTGGTAAAACAAGTTTGTTTCCACTATTAGGGAGAACAGTTTTCTTACATATTTTGCAATGTACTGGGCTTTGTTGGTTATTGAACTACTTAATTCAGTTTTCTTTATATAGCACCAAATCATAACAACAGTTCCCTTAAGACACTTTATATTATATGTTAAAGACCCTACAATAACAGAGAGGAAACCCCAACAATCAAATGACCTAATGACAAAGGCCTTAAGAACATCACCTTCACTAAAGCTGTTTCTGTGCTGTGATGAGTACTTAAACTTGACTGAAATTCTTCAAATAAGCCATTCCTCTGCAGATCATCAGTTAGCACTTTTACAACAACTGTTTTCAGATTTTTTTTTAGATAAAAGGAAGGTTGGAGATTGGCCTATAATTAGCTAAGATAGCTATGTCAAGTGATAGCTTTTTAAGTAATGGTTTATTTACTGTCATCTTAAAGGCCTAGCTACCTTTTATGTACTAAATCATCATCGTAAGCAGACAGTGGCTCTAATTCTACATAAAAGTTGTACCAACAAAAACCTGATATAACAGGGCCTACCCATTGACTTAGGAGCCAACTCAGACATGGGTGTTTGCTTACCTTCCTATTTACATGTCTCCAGTTTTCTAGACTCCAGAAACAGAAATAAGGGGGGGCCCTGAAGGCACACTTTGAAATATATCCTTTTAAGCTCTTCATTCCCTTAGACAGTTATCTATTTTTATGATTTAAGAGATGGAAGAATCAGCAGTGTTGGTTTTATGTTTAGAGGTAAGTTCCCTTGTTTGATCATTTAGACTTTGCTGAAACAGTACACTAAGTACACTGTGCTCTCAGCCCGCTTCGGTAACCACACTTGGGGAAAGGGAAGTCAGAAATATGAAAAGTAGTCTGGTGCACTGTGCAATGCCTTAAAAGCTGCCTTAAAAGCTTGCAGGAGGCGTCATCTGGAATTATAGGCTGATTTAAACTGCAGGAATGTCTTAAAGACATAAAGACCTGGATGGTCTCTAACTTTCTGCTTCTTAATTCAGATCAAACTGAGGTTATTGTACTCGGCCCTGAAAATCTTAGAAATATGGTATCTTTTTTCTTTTTTTTTAATGTTTTTTATTAGTTTTTCCTGTTTTCAGAAATAGTACATAATTGCATAACATAATAAAGTATACAATTCAGAACCAAAAATAAATAAATAAAAAACATAAACAAACAAGTAAACAAAACAGAACAAAAACAAACAAATAAACAGACTGATAACTAAGCACAAAAGCACAAAACACCAGCTCAGGTCCATCTAAAAATAAATAAATAAATAAATAAAAAAAGACTACAATACAGTGCAATACCTGTAGTCCCAGTAATACGTTGAAATTTGAACACTCAAGAGAATCCTTGTAACATAATATTAGAAACATCAGGTTCCACATAATTCAAGTATGGTTCCCACACCTTAAAGAATTGATCTGTTTTTGAATGCAGTAGACATGTAAGATATTCCAATGGCACTAGATCCAACACTACTCTTTGCCAACCTTTAATAGTTGGTGCTTTTTCATTAATCCATTGGAGTAGTATATTCTTCCTCGCCGCATAGGTGAGAACACAGTACAATCTCCTATTATTCTTGAATATTAACCGCCGGCTGGGGAGGCCCAGTATGAGAGACATAGGGTCCATATCCAATTCACAACAGAAAATCTTCTCCATTTCAGATAACACATTAGACCAATATTCTTGCAATTTCAAACATGACCAGAAGCTGTGAGTTAAGGTACCAATTTCTGTCTTACATTTAAGGCACATGGGTGAAAAGGTAGGATTATACTGATGTCTGCGAAATATGGATATATGCATTCTATGTATAATTTTTAACTGTATTGCTTTGGTAAGATTACAAACTGAGATTGATTTGGCATAACTCCAGACATCTTTCCACTCTTCATCATCAATTGCTATACCTAACTCCTTTTCCCATGTGCCTTTAAGCTTCTGTGACATCACTGAAGGTACAGAATATAAAGCCTTCACAGGTACCCCTTTGTCTGTTAAAAATAATAATTTTTCAACAGGAGAGACTTCATGACTCTCACTAAAGTTAGTACTATGCAAGATATAATGCCTTATCTGTAAGTAACGGAAAAAGTCATGTTTGGAGAGAGAATATTTCTCAACCATTTGGTCAAATGACATAACTACATTGTCAGAGAATAAGTCCCTCAGTCTGTAAATTCCTTTGTTCTTCCATTCCTTAAAACCTATATCTAACATCCCCGGTTGAAAGTCAGGATTATTCACAATAGGGGTAAACACAGATGTTAACTTCAGCCTTCCCTCAATTCGACATACTGACCGCCAGGCCTTAAGTGTATTGAGTGTGACTGGATTATCACAGCTCAATCTAATATCTTTAAAGTTCTTAAAGAACAGTAAGTCCCTTAATGGATACTTTGAAAGAGAGGTTTCAATCCCCAACCAGATAGAGTGTAAATTATTTATGATCCAGTCATGAATATAGCACATGTGAGTACTCAATTGATATGTTCTAATATTTGGTAAATCTAAACCCCCTACTGAACTCGGGAGCTGCAATGTAGCCATCTTAAGTTTTGGTCTGCGTTTGCTCCATATAAAAGAGCTTAGCCAGCCATTCAGATCTTTCATCACCCTATTTGAAAATATAACTGGAATCATTTGAACAGGATATAACAGTCGAGGCAAAATATTCATCTTAATCAAAGCTATACGTCCTAGCCAGGAAATGAGTAGGGAATTCCATCTCTCCAAATCCTGCTTTACCTTCTCGAACAGAGGGACAAAATTTGCTTTATACATTTGTTTAAATTTTGGAGTTATAAATATCCCTAAGTATACAAAACCTGTGGGGGACCATTTGAAGGGGAAGGAAGACAGTCAAGTTGGCACTGAATTAAGGGTCCCAATTGGCATAGCCTCCGACTTAGTCAAATTTACTTTATAACCAGAGAATTGACTAAATGTATCAATAATGTTAAGTAAAGCCGGTATTGATGTCTCTGGATCAGAAATAAATATTAAAACATCATCTGCATATAAACTGATCTTATGCTCATAATCGATTTGCAAGCCCCGTACATCAGGTGCCGTCCTTATAGCCTCGGCTAACGGTTCGATGGCAATAGCAAACAAAAGAGGTGACAGTGGGCAGCCTTGCCTCGTTCCTCTATACAATGGGAAACTATCTGATTTCAGTCCATTGGACAAGATGGACACCTGAGGATTATCATACAAAATCTTTATCCACTTAATGAAATTATCACCAAGACTAAATTTATTTAAAGTATAAAATAAGTAAGTCCATTCTATCCGGTCAAAAGCTTTTTCAGCATCCAGAGAAAGCACCAAACCGCCCATGTTCCTTTGCTGAGCAGCCTGAATTAGATTGAGAAGGCGCCTGACATTATTACGAGAATTACGGCCTTTTATAAAGCCTGTTTGATCTTCTTTAATAATTCCAGGCAGGAGAATTTCAAGTCGAGTAGCTAATATTTTAGAAAGTATCTTCTGGTCCACATTTAGAAGAGCTATCGGTCTATAAGAGGAACAAGACTCTGCGCACTTCCCCTTCTTCAAAATAAGAGAAATATTAGCTTCCCTTAGAGTCTGAGGTAATCTATTATGTAAGAACGAGTAATTAAACATATTAAGTAATGGGTCTATTAACAGCTCACTAAATTCTTTATAAAATTCACTACTAAAACCATCAGGTCCTGGGGCTTTTCCGTTCTTTAAAGTTTTTATAGCGTTTAGTACTTCCTCTCTAGAAATGGGAGCATTAAGGGTAGTCTGTTGTTTATTTGTTATGGTAGGCAAATTGAGCCTGGAGAAGAAATCCTCCATTAATTCCAGTGCGTCAACTGATTGTTCAGATGTATATAGTCTACAATAAAATTCTTTGAAGATGCTATTTATAGTTTTACTATCATATACGCACTCATTCTGAGCATCACAAATAACTGTAATAAATTGTGTTTCAGATATTTTCTTAGTAAGATATGCCAAGTATTTTCTGGGTTTGTTTCCATGTTCATAAAATCTTTGTCTAGTAAACTTAAGGTTAAGCTCTTCATCTTGCGTAAAAAGGCTATCTAAAGTTGATCTGACTGCAGATATCTCTTGCAGTAAAGCCGGAGTTGGGGAGTCAGCATAAGTCCTTTCTTTTGTTTTAAGTTCTGTCATTAACTGATTCTGCTTCCTCAATTTCCGCTGCCGCTTACTGATTGAGTAAGAAATAAGAATCCCTCTAGTGTACGCTTTAATAGTTTCCCACAGTAGGGCGGAGTCATTTGTTGACTGCAAATTGATAGACAAAAAATATCTAAACTCAGTGTTGAAGTAAGATATAAATGTATGGTCCTTTAAAATAGTTGTATTTAATCTCCAGTATTTTGCTCTGTTTACCATATTTTTGAGAGAAAGATCCAGCATTACATTGGCATGATCTGAAATTATAATACTACCAATCTCACACGATAAGACTAAGTGCAATAACAGCTCTGGTAAGAAAAAATAATCAATCCTAGTATGGCATTTGTGTGGTGCAGAGAAAAAAGAAATATGGTATCTAAACAGGTTCTTACTCTGGATGGCATTACCTTGGCCTCCAGTAACACTGTGAGGAACCTTGGAGTCATTTTTGACCGGGACATGTCCTTCAATGCACATATTAAACAAATATGTAAGACTGCATTCTTCCATTTGCGCAACATCTCTAAAATTAGAAATATCCGGTCTCAGAGTGACGCTGAAAAACTAGTTCATGCATTTATTACTTCCAGGCTGGACTACTGTAATTCATTATTATCAGGAAGTCCTAAAAACTCGCTGAAAAGCCTTCAGCTAATCCAAAATGCTGCAGCAAGAGTCCTGACAGGGACTAGAAAGAGAGAGCAGATTTCTCCTGTATTGGCTTCCCTTCATTGGCTTCCTGTTAAATCCAGAATTCAAAATCCTGCTCCTCACATACAAGGTCTTAAATAATCAGGCCCCATCTTATCTTAATGACCTTGTAGTACCATATCACCCTATTAGAGCACTTGGCTCTCAAACTGCAGGCTTAGTTGCTGTTCCTAGAGTATTTAAAAGTAGAATGGGAAGGAGAGCCTTCAGTTTTCAGGCCCCTCTTCTGTGGAACCAGCTTCCAGTTTGGATTCGGGAGACAGACACTATCTCTACTTTCAAGATTCTTCAAACTTTCCTTTTTGCTAAAGCATATAGTTAGGGCTGGACCAGGTGACCCTGAATCCTCCCTTAGTTATGCTAAGTGCTAAAGCGCCTTGAGGCGACTGATGTGGTGATTTGGCGCTGTATAAATAAAATTGAAATTGAATTGAATCAGAAATCCTCACAAACCAACTGTAAGTCACTGCTCAGTTCCTATTTAATATTAGCTTTGGCCCAATTCAAAGCTCTTTCTCTAAACTCACAGCATAGACTTGGAATAATCTAAAGCATAATCTTTAAAGAAATGACCAAAGATGAATTCTTTACATTTTTCCAGATCAACACTGAAGGACTCTGGATGTGGCATGGAGGGTTTTCGAGGTGTACTAGATGTAAATGGAGGTTTCTATTAGTAAGTGGGAGCAGTTGCTGTTGTTGGGGAAGCAAGTGCTTGGGTTACTGTTGATGCATTGGCTCATACCTGCAATTTGTCAGATTTGCTGCTGATTATTTTGTTGCAATTCTATGAGTTGTCTTAAGGCCTGTTCATGGCTTCCCAGCATTTCTTACTGGGAGAGGGTCTCGTGTACAGGACCTACTGTCCACTGAATCCATAGCAACCAGATCATTCAGTCAAGGTTGCCTAAATGCACTCAAATGCAGCACATATCAAGAACTTTACTGTACTTTAATTCTAGTTAAAGTTTACGCAGCTGAGTTCAGAAATATTACCTCGGAATACGAATAGATATGTATGGAACTGAAAGTCGTTGTAGAGAAGTTTCAGGTTCAATGAGCAGGTAGGTAAACCACTGAAACTGTGGGTAGTGTTAAGAAATCAGTTTCACCCCGGTTCTTTTTATTCCTCGGGCATCCAGAGACAGCTTCATTCATCTTCATTTAAGCATGCATCTTCTAGAAGGGGAGATGTGCAAGGCCGGTGTCCCTCTGCAGATCTTCTCTGCTTTGTTTGTGAATCACAGTTTTGTAGAAGCGACCCCATCATAAAACCCCTATGGTGTGCTGCAAACTCTGTGTGTCTGTGTGTATGCACGAGCACGTGAGTGCCTGTGTGTGCGCGTACCCGTATGTCTATGTGAGTGCACGTGAGTGACTGTGTGTTTGTAGGTGTGGGTGTGTCGTAACCGTCAAAGCACTCTGTGTGTGTGTCTGTATACGTGACTTCCTGGGGGTCATAAAAGTAATCCCCCTTCCAGACCGCAGTTATCCAGTTACAAATGTTGAGACCCCCACCCAGGTATTCCCTGGGAAATTTCCACTCAGCATTAACTTCTCTTTGTCTTACTTTCACAGCTCAAGTGGGGGAGGGTCTCCTAGAAATCCACTCCTAAGTTTATGGCACACTCAGGCCTTTATTACATCGAGGGCAGTGTCAGTATCTCTACAATAATTCTACATTTCTGAACTCTAAAATAGGCTAAACATATCTTCAAGTCCCCCTTTTTATCTGCCCCAAGGCAGATAAAACTAAACTAAATCTTTCACCATAATGTTTTCATACTGTGACTCCCCATTTCCCAAAAGTGGCATCATGGTGTCTGCCTTTGTATCAGATTCTCCCACAGCACAATTGATGAGTCTTACGAGCAAAGCTCTGATACAAGGCACACAGCAACACCCACACGTCACTAATATTGCAGTAAATACAGACAGAGAAACCATAATTGACATAATGAAACCTTTCCATTGCCCAAAGACAGAGGTCATCCATGCTTCCAGGGGGTTATCCACTCCCGAATGCTCATGCATTGTGGTGGACAACGTCCTCAGGCCTTCCAGCGCTCGGGTCACAGAGCCATCGGGAGCTGTGTTATTTGGAATAAAGGTGCAACACATATCCCCAAACATTGCCCAAACGTCCCCTTTTTCCCCCATCAACATGTCTAGCGCTATCCGATTTTGTACTGCCATTAAAGATGTTGGACCCAACTGCTCAGCAAGCCCTTCAACCGCGTCCCTGGTAAGGTTCGCCAGTCTCAGGACATTATAATGCACATAATTAATCCGATCCACATTCTTTCTAGGAGTTACTGGAAAGAATGCAGAAATTATTGGGAGATTTTCAAATCCTCCAGCAATTTGGTCCGCTACCTTAAATTCATTAGGCACACCCCTAGGAACCCCAATAGCATCTATATATGTTGGTGATCCTATTGTAAGGTCAAACGATCCTGGTGACCGTTTGGCCAACACATGGCCTCTCCGCCTGGCTGTCAGTTGTGTGGTGCCGGGCTTAGCCAGCCGCACCCCCTTTCCACCTACCTACTAAAACGTGAGGTGCACCTAAACGTACCATGGCACAGAGACCAGAAGTCCCACTAGGAATTCTGACATACAATCTGTACCCACCACAATAATAATACAAACCAGCACGTGCCCACAGGCCTATTTCGGTGCCGGTGTCTCTTGATACCTTTTCTCTGGCCAGGTACGTCACAGTGCACCAATCGGTTTTAATCTCCCCGGCCTCATGGTGGAAACAAACTAGCTAACGTAGTACAAATACCTTCAGAAACCGCTTCTCTGGTGAGTCTGAGCATGCACTCAAATCCCCACTGGTCTTCAGGATATAAAGGAGCTGGTTCTGGAAGGGGTCCTTCCAATAAGTGTGATAGGGGTAGACTATGTTCTGATTATTACACTCTATATCTACCATAGGATTGTAACCTACCCAGACATCATGTCCCCGCCATGAACTGTTTAAGCCCTTACGTTTAATGACAGCACAAAGATCAAACGTATACGAGGTTGTGAACCCTTTAACGTAGTCCAACTCTATACCGCCATAATAATCAAGACACTTATCTGATTTACCTGTTTCACTGCGTTTGGTTCGCTTCGCCGTGACCTGTGATGGTGGAGTCGCCGGAATGGATTCAGGTCTGTCTCTGGGCAACTCACTTATAAGAAAAATCACAGTTACAATAACAACAGTTATCACACCTAACACTACCGTAACTCTCCAATTTCCCCTCAACCAGCCTAGAGAAGTTGACATGATGTAAATGTAGACGAAAGGCTCGTCTGTTTACATCTTCTCCCTCGCAGAAGGCTTCTCTGCAGAGCATCAAATCTGCATGGCAAAGTGACACACTTTAGGTGATCTTCATCCTTGGAAAAAGTGGTGTCAACTATTTCCCAGTCTCCTAGCATTTGTGCTTCACACAGAATCACACTTCCATCGTTGGACTTCCTCTGTGCCGTCACTTTTGGAGCTTGGCACGCTCCCTTCATCCCTCAGGTTCTCACGTTCCAACGCTGCTGAAGATTTAAGGCAGAGCACGTCGTACACCTTAGTTGTCTTCCTCAATGTCAACGTGGAATTCTCTTTCATTTTATTTAAGATTTTGCTGTGCGAAGTCTCCTCTTGATCTCCTGGAAGCCCAGTAGCACAGCTCTCTGTGTGATGTATGCTGTGCTGAAGATGATCTCTGATCCTCCTGAAGCCTCTCTCCTGGCCTCAGCTTCCATCTTGTGGGCGCTCTTCCTTACTCGTTTCTTCTCATGGTACCTGCAGATTACAAATCGACACTCCTCTTGTGCCACACGGCTCTCGCCATGTGTCAACTCCCCAATGAGACATGTACAAGAATGTTGCACATTCTCTCTAAAACAATCTCCAGGGTTTCCCACTTGGAGCAGCCATACATACATTAGTCAGCAGTTACATGTTTAGCTTATTTAACTCCCAGCTCCACCTGGAGCCTGTATCCTGGAAGACAAATCTGTTAAATCAAACTTCACATTTGCAACCAAATATAGATCATAAGAGTAATAAAGTATCAAGCATAAAAGACAAGTATCATGTGCAGATTTTCTCAAATCATTAAATCACTATTATTGCCATAATTTGTCCCAAATCATGAATCATCCCAATTTATTCCACAATTTAATCGGTGACTTTCCTTAAGCAATGTCACTCCACTCATTTTATCACTATGAGCTCAATAGTGGCCAGCTAATGAGCCCCATATTCAACTATTCCATAAACACTGCGTCTCTTATTTGCTTTCTCATGTTACTTGTCAGTTTCTGCTGAATCCTCTACATGCACTCTTAGAAAAAACAAACATTAGCAACACACATGGACAATCCTGGTGGTCAGGCGCAGGTCGACAGGTTCCAGAGGTGTTGTAAAAGGTCATAAAGTTAACCCTGGTGTAAAAAGGAGTGACACTGATTTCAACACGGAAAATGTCTCACATGTTATTCTCATTGTCAAAGTAACCTTCACATTTTCCCAACACAGTATGATAGCATAATCAGTCCTGTAGTAGAAAAAACTAACACCAACCAGTTGTGTCCTGTTATAAATCACATGATCAAATCACATGAAGAACTGTAATGCTGTAGAAAAGAGAATGCAAATGTTAGCGCTGCGCAGGTGTATACACACTTTCTCTCGGTAAGTTCTGTGAGCAACACAAGCCCATGAATAACACACCCCTGGTAGATTCACAAACACAGAAAGTGGCATTTAAAAGGTTAAATCGTCACGCAACCTAGGATGTTGCTGTCATCTTTCTGCTCCTGTAAAAAGAAACACACATAAATTCATCCACCTTTTTGTCCTGTCTAGGTGGAGGTTAACCTTGAGTAGTGGTCAAGTCTTGTCAGCTTTTATCAGCTTTTACCAGTCAGTTTTTTTCTTTTCACTCATTCATTCATTCATTCTGTGATTCTTTGCTGATAGTGGAATCGATCGTCGCATTTCGTTTCCACCCACAGCAAAATGACGTCATTTCAAAAAAGAAAAGAAGAAATTTAGACTAGATTACCTCGCTGAATCCTTTTGGACAGGGACTTTAATTGTCCCAAATAAGTGGCTTTCTCCCGAGCCCATTGTAATTTGGAGAAGCTCACTTGGAAACGTTTTCCCGACGTGTCGTATAACGCTTTTAATTCCCATCGTGCAGATCTGCTTAAAGAAAAGAAATTCCCAAACAAAACTCAGTGCACTGTTCAAAAACAAAAATAAAATAAAAATAACAGATAAAACTGAAAAACAAAATTAAATAAAAATACAGAAGCCCAGTCTTAGGACTTGTCCCAAAATATTCTTTCTCTAAAAAGTGAAAACACACCAAGTCTAAAACTTGGTGAAAAAGAAAAATGCATCAGCAAATTAAATCCCCAAAACTTTCATCAACCAACCACACGCTTCACACAAACGCAATATTCTTTGACATGATCAGTTTCTTCCTTTCTCCCCAGGTGTGTGCCATAGTAACACCTTCCCCATACATCAGAAACAAAAAACAAAACAAAAAACTTAAAATCTGCTGTTTCACTCATTTAAACTCTGGCTGCAGGATTCTGTTCACCCCTGCAATCATATTCCCCAAAATAATGCTAATTCAGTCGTCTATGTATCACTTCTCAACCCACTCAATAAACCAGACAGGATGATGGTAACAGTATTGCCTACTTAATATTATGTTTGATCCTAATGAGCTTCATTGCGTGTGTGTGTGTGTGTTAGTCGGGTTAATGCATTTTCTATTTCTGGGTGTCCTTTTATGTACCTTCCCCCTTTTTTCTGAAACAAAACTCCGTTCACTCCACCTTTTTGTTTCAGAAAGATCTAAATGAAAAACTCTGTCATAGTCATACACAGCTAAACCCCGAATGTTTGCAGGTTACCATAGGCAACCACGCTGTGTGTTGTTAACCCCTTCTACAAATACCCTCTTTTGATGTGTGACACTTTCTGTATGATTGTGTGCTACCTCTAGTACATATCATGTGCATGTGTGGTGTTGCCTTTCTGTTTTCTCTAACAGTACACTTACATACCTCAGTGCTTGTCTTCCTCCCCCTTTTGTGGTGGTCTGGACACTTTGTCAATCCTCCACTTCCAGGCAGTCACTTGTCTCCCCGATTCCTTAACCCAATTTGATTCCCCACACTAAAACAGCATTCCTCTGTCCTCACCTGCTCCTTTCTCTCCGTTCTCCTCTCCCACTTTGCAGTCCAATGGCAGTCAGTTCTCTTCAGCTTTGTCCCGTGTATGCTCCCACTGTCTCTTTCATTGCCATCTTGCTCCAAACATGGCAAATGTCAAACTCCAACCATCTTCTCAAAAGTCCTTCACACACAGTGAAGTTGCAGCTTGCTGGAAACGCATCTCCATTCATCCAATCAAGATGATGGATCTTCTCTTTCTGATGTCGTTTGCCCATAGCGCTGCTGGACCTCTCTGCTCAGGACTCTGGTATTGTCTCTTGGACTGCTGTCCACTGTTGATGTTCATGCTTATGCTTCTGGAACTGCACTCCGTGTCTTCAAGGAGAGATTAGCTTCCTTGGAGCTTGCTTTTTCAGGATGAGGACGGGAACCTGCAAAACAATTCAGCCAAAAATTCTGGCTGGGTGTTTCTATTTTTTGTTTCTAATGATCTTAACCTATAATTTTCTTCCGACTGCTGCCCGTGGAGAATTGATCCAGGTCCGTTCCCCACCTGTAATCGACAGACTGCATATATTCACTGTGACTGCATATATTTTCATCACTCCTAAAGCAACACATCTCCGCTCATTTTGTTTTAAACTCTCCTGACTTTAAACCCCAAAAATGAAATTTTATTTGTTCTTAACTGCAAACACAAAAAATCTTCTTGATGTTGTTATTAATTATTGTCATCCACAACACTCCAAATTATGTTTTCTTTTGTGTTCAGCAGGGGAAGAAGGTGACCTGTAGTGTCACTGCTTCCCCCAGTTGGAGACAATTTTCCACTCACACTTCCACACTTTTTATTTTCGTTGTTTTCATTATTTTCTCTATTTTTCTTTTTCTTTTTTTTTTTTACCCCATTGTTTTACACCCACACATTAACCTGTTAACTCACTCCTCCAACCTCATTTTCCTTTCACCCCAACAGCTCTCATCCAATCCAATCGAATTCTCCATTCATCCTTGAATACTTGAGCACCTTTAAATGTCACTGTTAATTTTATCAATTTATTTATCATTACCTTAACACTAATCCACTGTATAGTTTTCTTTATTTATTTTAGTTCACTTTCTCCTATTTGATCACTATAATTTCTTGACTATTATTATTTCACAGAAAATCAACTAATGTACTTTTTCTCCCTCTTTTGTCATCAAAGAATCCACACACACACTCACAGGCTGGTCACTCGCCCCCACCTTTCTTTCTCTCTCACACACACACACATACACACACACACACACACACACACACACACACACACACACACACACATTTTACTTCTCCTTTGTTTCACCTGTGAACCCGCCCCTCGAGGCTGGCTCACACACACCTCACGCTTCTTGCAGTCCCATTCAAACTTTCTGCGAGACACTTCCTCCTCTGATTCAGGACAACGCCCTGATCAGCACACAGAGCGAGTGCCGTCCTCTCTTGTACACCTCACAAATTATTCAAACTGCGCCACGGACTCGATACCGCGGCTTCTCTTCCCCAAACAATAAAACCAAATTCAACCCCCCAATTGACTTCACAGTTTGCAACAATTCGTGACACGGCCTCCTGCCACGATTTCTGCACACCACAAACACACACTTTTAGACTCAAATTCTTTTTGTTACTTTAATTGACTCCCGTACTTCACACGAGACACAGACTCTAACTGCACTTTCACACACACTACACAGTCCTCTTTCTGCATCAGGCACTGGTTCAACTCAGCTCGCAATCTAACCGGCGAAAGCAACCGATCCTGCTTTTATGCAGACTTTAGACTGTGACAGGGACCTCTCCCCGACTTAGTTATTTAAGGCGTCCCCGGTGCCTAGATAACCACCCTGGATCTCCTGCCCTCACAGGTCCTACCCCCGCGTCCGAGAATAGGTGGAGCAACCAAGGCCGGAACACACACGGCACTTAGCCAGCGACGAGGCCTTAAACCCCGCTTTCTAACTAATAGTAACACACGTTTCCTGCTTTAACGCACGGGGACGGATCACAGCATCGCCACTTTTTTCCTAATAACTAAGACGGATCACACACCGCCGTGGATGAAACACCGATTCTATTAACTAATAACTAAGACGGATCAAACACCGCTTCTTTAACCTACTGAGTGAATTTACACTGAGATACGTTCAACTTAGCGAACAGATAATTTAGGCTTTAAACAATATGCACGGTTCGAAAATAAACAGGTCGTGCTTACCTTTTAATCATGTGAGCTAGCTCTCTGTTCGCCTCGTTTTCACGATCTCAGCTCTGCCAATTCATCCTCTCTGGGCCTCGAGCGAATCCCGGGTTTCACGGCACCAAAACTGTTACGAAATCAGTTTCACCCCAGTTCTTTTTATTCCTTGGGCATCCAGAGACGGCACCGGACCCAGTAGTCATTTTCACAAAAACCTTTATTCATCTTCATTCATCTTCATTTAAGCATGCATCTTCTAGAAGGGGAGATGTGCAAGGCCGGTGTCCCTCTTCAGATCTTCTCTGCTTTGTTTGTGAAGCACAGTTTTATAGAAGCGACCCCATCATAAAACCCCCATGGTGTGCTGCAAACTCTGTGTGTCTGTGTGTATTGTTAAGGGTCCGAAATTGAGGACGAGAGTAAAACAACGATGGTCCAGAAGAGCTTGATCAAAACAATTGATTTTAATGAATACACGCAGCGTGGGGAGGTGTAAACTGCAAAACATCAGTTGTAAATCTCTGCCCAAAAATACACTTCAGATTGCTTTTATACATCAGGGTATTATAACGCCCCCTCTTGCGTTTACAAGCACATAATTTGCATCTTAAGAACATTGTTTGCCTCTTCTACAGACAATGATCAATTTTAAGAGATAAATGCAGACACAGGAGTTCCCCTTTCTGGCATCCTTTTCCAAATATGGTGATGAGGTCCCCATGGACTTGTCCTCCTTCTGTCACCTGTTGTCAAGTAAACTCTAGTGCAACATGTTGCTGAATACACTCAGCATATAAGCTTTTAAGATTATAGATTTAACTCAACGATTTAAAGTGGTTATAACTGCACCTGTAATAAACATGTTAATATGTGATTATGATAACACCTGTAATACAAATTATAACATAATGCCAGCAGCTTCAATAAATTCTTTGATGAAATGATATTTAATGCAACGATAAAGATGATGGTTATGAACAGTAACCGTAAAATAATTTCTTTAATCCTACAATTCCCTCTCTTGACGTCTCTTTCAGAGACATCACCACACCGTTTTCTTGTGTCACTCCTCGACCCACTCTGTCACCTCTAGATCCATTAATGACATCATGGGCACCGAAACCACCATTCCCAGGTCCACTGCCTTCGCTCTGACCCTCTCTAGCCGTCCTCTGACTCAGCAAATCAGACAATAACCTCATGTCATCTAGGTGGTCCAGTAATAAAACGCCAGCTCCCACTTGAAAACACTTCATCCTTAAGTGGTCTCTGCTCCTTTCCTGGGTCCCTCTCTAGTGGACATCCTCTCTCTGCTACACCTCACTAATCTACTGTGTTCATCTAATGTTCCTTTAATTATTCAAAGTTGGTTCACAATATCATGTTCTGGGCTCTATCCTTTATATTAACTTTACTTAATCTCAATGCTCTTTATGTGTGTGAGCAACGCTTTTAGTTCTACTAAACACACCCAGGGTAAAATATACACCATCCCCATGTCAGCCTAAATCTCCGCTAGAAAGCACACTTCAAAATTTTCTATCAGGATTTACGCCTCTTTTTGCTTCAAGCATATACATAACATGCAAAAGTTACTGTTAATGCCACTTAGACAAGTTTCCATTATCTACAACATTTTGTTTCACCGTCTCACCCCCACACGTTTCCTGTTCACTTATTGCATACTTATCTTTAACACCTTCTGCCTCAGTAGTTGCTAAGCAGAAACAAAGCAACATGTGTTCCACCTTTGCCCTATAAAATAAATCTATGTCATGTTTGTGTCTGTAAGCATGTTATGCATTCATTCACTACACTCCACACCATCCCTGCAAGTTAGGAGCTATACAATTAAAAGCTAAATGAATTCCAGGCCTTTGGCCTCGCCTATGTTTAAATCATGTGTGTTTGTAAGCGTGAATGCTGTTTATCCTTCTGTTGTCCCGCAATCAGTCCCCCGCAATATATCGACTGAGACATCGCGTTCATCGAAGCTTATGACCTTAAATGAACCGAACATCAACTCTGTTAATGAGCACGATCGCAATGTGTAAGAAAAATCATTTCTACGTATATAATCTCCAATATTATTCATTTGAGTCAGCGACACTTTTAACACTCTCTTAAGAAGCTCTCTCCTTTACCCTAGAAATAAATCTATGTAATATGTATATGTGTAAGCCTGCATTATAACCACTTATTCTAGAAATCAAAAAGAAATAAAACCTTTTCTACTCCTAAACTCTTCGCTAGTTTTCCCCAAAGCATATCTTTTTATTCAAGAATGTCCCGCAATTTCCCTTTAAAGTTGGTGTACAACTTCTCATGAACACCGGCCTTTTATCTTCTAAACAGGATTCAGTTCATTTTAATCCTTTAACTTAAACATGAAAATAACAATTTCTGCCCCAGGTTTACCATATCTAAATCATCCAAAACTCCAAAAGTCATAAAATGATCCTAAAACCCATTTCAATCCCCCCTTTTTATTTGGACTTCACATGTGTGTCCAAATAAAACTCAAAATGCATCACCCGGGCTTAAGAAATTAAAGGGAAAAAAGGTTAGTCATGTCATCTCTCCAAACACCTCAGCCATCCTCCTTTCAGGTATTTTGCTCCGGCTCTGAAAACCTGTGTGTAAGGAATAAAATCAATTTAATCATCATTCCACATCTCCTCGAACTCCTTGCTCCATTCAAAGTCTGGATCCTTGGAATTTCCTGGAAACAAAACTTGTACTCTACATTTCATAACCAACTCTCCCCCTTTATGATCCAATCTGTGTTATAACAAATAAAACTTAAAACAGAACAGTTATCAATCATGTGTTTCTTCAGTTAATGGTAACATAAGTTATATCAAAAAATGTTTCCCCTTTAGCATTTAGCATTTTATAATGTAATAACATAGTCTAACCCCAATCAATAAAACAGAAATTCCCTCAAAGCAAACATCAGCATCCCCAGAATTAAGTCTTCCACTCGTCCTGCTTATGACAAAAGCAAAACAAAGCATCTCCTTTCTCTTGCTGGCATGGTAAATTGTTTGTCCACATTTATTCATCCCCACCTTGGTCCAGTCACACACATTCACTCACATGCATTCACACCAGGTATTGCCAATAGTGGAGACTCCCGCACGAATAATCAGATTCTCCACATCAGCAACATGCGCTCATTCATTTGTTTTATTTTGTTTTTTCTTTTTAGGAAGATAGTTCTTTATGCTTTTGACTGGATTGAATCGCTACAATCCTTTTAAACAGAGACTCACAGCCAATCAGGTCCCCACCGGTAGACTCCTCCTCAGCCAATTATAATCTGTAAAGCCCACCTTATGATTGTTCTCCCAAGAATTTTGTCAGCGCTGTTAGTTCACTCTCTTCCAGGCCTGCTTCAGAACAAAAATGAGAAAAAGAGAGCTGATTATTAGCTCATCAAACACAAAACAAAATCACCTGTCAGGTTTTTTCTAAGTGCACTGTTACAAAATAATGGGCCCCCCTTAGACATCTCCATGTTTATTAAAACTCCCTCTACTAAAATGAAAAACAACAACCTCAAAAATCTTAAACAGTCTTAAATTTCACCCGTTCAATGCACTGAAAACCTTGTCAAAAGCTGCACCGTTTTGCACACAACAGTGTTCCCCTTTGACACTTCACCATACTTAGATTCAGCCTAGGATATAAACCCGTTATAACAATATGTCAACACTAAATTATAAATTTCTTGTCCAAATCTGCACCTCTGAACAGTCTTCTTTGCTTCCCTTCCTGAAGGCCTCAATCACACACACCCACAGGAAGCTCCTCTGTCATCACTCACTCGAGCTAATTTGCATACTAAGTCACATCTCAACATCAGGTTTTAAGTGCATTTTATTAACCCATTCACACCATTATATCAATCATGAACTTAGCAATCTGATTTAATTGCATATGTTTGTGTACTTTAGCCAAGTTTTAATCACTATCTATGCATTAATCTTCATGAGCTTATCTCTGTAAGGTTAGTGCGTTTTCTGTTTGTATGTGTGATTTTGTAAATGTTTCTTTTGCAGTGTTTCAGACTCCTTTACAATTCTCAAGCTGATTTAGAAAGGGAGTGTTTTCTCTCTATGGCTCATCACTGGTCATTGTTAATGACATTTCCCCTCCGCCTCCGCTGTCAGGGGTCGTGTGCGGAGGCGAGGGAGAGATGACCCACACGCAGGACTCTTGGTGCAGAATGAGGAGGTTTATTGGAAACGGAGACCAAAGATGACAGGATGGCTGGCTGAACTTAATGGACTGGTAGACTAGCTGGCTTACTGAACTGAACACGCGACAGGAACAACATCACAGGAACATCAATGACACGACAAGGAACGAGTAGAAACAGAGGACTTAAATACACAGACTGATGAGGATGATAATGAGAGACCGGTGAGTACACAGCTGAACACAATCTGGCTAATGACACGAGACGAGCTGACACAGGGAAAGCAGGAAGAGGGAACATTAGTGTGGCAAACTAAACTGAACATGAACAGAACTGAAAACACTGGGTCACCGACCCAGGAACCCTGACATCCGCCCAGCGGCTTTACCCTTCAAGTCCCGTCTCCACCAGTGAGTCCAAGCTCACACGGACTTAGGCCAAGTAGTCGTGACTGTGCCTGCCTTAGGTTGTCCCAGGGTTTTCAGGTGGGATCTTACCCGTCATGGGCTATCCAGCCTTCCATACTCGCCTGATACAGGGGCCAACTGGGCAATGGTGTTATCAGGTTAGGGGACACACTGGTTCTGGAAATTAAAGGAGTGTAAACTGCTTTCTTTATGTCATGTGTATTAAACTTTCCAACAATAATTTCACATGTAACAATTTGTGTACGTGCGTTTTCAATTCATTAATGTAATTGTTAGTTCATGTATTTATTTCTCTCGGTCTTTCTCTTTTCTAAAACCTGTAATTAATATAATTTTATTACTTTTTCTTAAAACATGCATTCGCTTCATCTTCTTAGAATTTAACTCGTCTGTCTATTTCTCTGAGTGCTCCCCTGACACAGTCAGTCACACACACACCTTCCTGTCACACACACTCCAGCACAGTATTTTCTGTTTCTCTTTCCTGTTTCTACAGATTAATCAAACACTTGTTTTTTCATATTTACAGTCTACAAACCCTCTTTAGTTTTACTAAGTCTTGGTCTAAAAACAATACACCCTCTTCTCACACACACACTTTTAAATATACCCAGTTTTTTGCATTTGTCAGTTTTTGTGACATCCTTCACATAATACTTTCATAATCGTCTCACACACACTGCCTCTTCTCTCAACCTTCCACTTTTTCACTCACTCTACTATTAAACTTCGTAGTGTTATTATTTTGTATATTATTTTGTACAAATCACACAGAATCACTCAGATCCAGTGCTCACAGCATTCAGACAGTTAAAATCACTCAAAATACGCTTTCCTAAGAGTATTTTACAGGCATGCTTTTCAAACTCAGAAAGAGCAAATGAAATAAAAACAATTGAAACCTCTAATCATTCTCACAGCACACATAAAATGGAAAAATAAAACACCCCAGCATTTATTGCTGAAGAGAGGTTACTACTGAAAGTAATATGTTAGTCTTAGGTATATACAATGCACTCAATATATATATATATATATATATATATATATATATATATATATATATATATATATATATATATATATATATATATATATATATACACATCAAAACTCAGTCAATTACTATACATCCTGTAACAACTCAAAACTTTATTTATTTATTTATGCCCTCTAATAAACACAAATGGCGTCTTAAACACACGCATTCAACAATGTTCACAGCATTATTTGTGAAACCAACCGTGGTTTAACCCGTTCACAGCTTGCTAATTTGCATTTTATTGCTTTTTTTCTTTCTAGGACATTCTAGTCTCTAATTCCTCTGTTTTCATGTTACAACGTCTGTCACCAGCTCACTAGCTGTATTCAGACCTCCCGTTTGACACACACAAACACACACTCCCCCTAAAAACCCACAAAAAACTATCCCTAAAAACACACACAAAAACCCTTAAGAAACTTCCCTGTATTTATTCATTTATTTATTATTATTTTAAACCCTTAAGATGTTGTGCTGTGTTTCCTCTGTGCCCGCTGCAACCTATATTAACATAAAGCCAAAATGTAAAAAGTCTGTCAAATCTAACTACTTATATATTATCGGACCAAAAGAAAAACCACTTACAATCTTCTAAAGTCCTCCTCTGCCCAACAAAAGTCAGATGACTTACACCTATATTTATCACCTATATAAGTCAACAACAATACATTAGAAACACCAAATGTAACTGTGTATATTATCTCAAACTGAAACAAAACCCATCTCAAAATCCTAAAACATCTTACTTGTAGACACCAAAAGAGACATCACTTACAGACATCTTTATTAATGAAATTATTTCAAGGTCAATTTCAGTTTTCAGACCCCAAATAGCGGTCCTAAGTATCAACAGTTTATGTATTGTATCTCAAAACCCAGCTAAAAAGTCATACAGTCATGGCAAGAAATAAAAACTTTACTTACAATATTGTAATAAACAAAACCAGCGTCTTAAATACAGGCATTCAGCAATGTGTAAAAGTCTCTATAAACTTCCTAAAACTCTAGGGACCTCGCAGCTGGCTCATTTGCATTTTCACACACACACACACACAGTCTAAAAATAATACCAGCCTGACTCACAGACTCCTCTCACACACAAATCTCTTTTATATTACACAGACGTCTTTTAATTACAACTGCAGAGATTATCAGGCCTGACATTTCGAAACCTACACAATTTCGACAAATTTAAGTTAACCCTCCAGGGGATAAACTCCAAGTTTTTTATTGTCAATTACCCAGTATCAGTTCCAAACTGTCTCTGGTCTAATCTCTAAAGTCCCTAACTCGAATTTAAAAGCGTCCAAAGCCCAAGCTCCAAGCTTTGCTACCCAAAAAAGCGCAAATACCGTTCCAAACGGTCAAGTGATCCAATCACTAGTTATTCTGGAGTGCCCCAAGCTCCACAGTGACCAACTGATTATCCCTCGTAGAGGACAACGGCGCGCGTCCGAACCGTTGGCAAGCGTTACCTCTGGACAATGCGCTTCTTAGAACTTCCAAGTTCCGTCCCACCAAACTTTAAGTAATTTGCAGACACCCCATAAAATCACACAAGCAATTATATTGATGTCCAAGCCCGGCTTTATATTCAATTGAGACTATACTGTCACAAACACTTCACCAATTACCTATCACACTAAATTCACTCAGCAGTCCAACGCATTAAATTCTCTTAGCAGTCCAACTGCTTTCTCTTTACTCGGTACTGTCACTTTCAACGTTTCATTATCATTACTTCAACTTCAATTCTCATGAGAACTTCACCAAAATCAAAACAGACATTTACCAGTAATTTCAGTGAGTAGATTTAAATTTTCAATGTCCAATTTGGCACAATTTGGAAATAATTCAACAGGTAGTGCCTTACCTTTGAATAAGCCGGCTTATGTCAACTCACTTCGACCACTGACTCGTGTCTGCCCGTTCGAGCGCCTCGGACCCTCTCACTCTTAACCTCCAACTCTCTCTCCCCTCAACCACCGGCCAATGCACCAAATGTTAAGGGTCCGAAATTGAGGACGAGAGTAAAACAACGATGGTCCAGAAGAGCTTGATCAAAACAACTGATTTTAATGAATACACGCAGTGTGGGGAGGTGTAAACTGCAAAACATCAGTTGTAAATCTCCGCCCAAAAATACACTTTGGACTGCTTTTATACATCAGGGTATTATAACGCCCCCTCTTGCGTTTACAAGCACATAATTTGCATCTTAAGAACATTATTTGCCTCTTCTACAGACAATGATCAATTTTAAGAGATAAATGCAGACACAGGAGTTCCCCTTTCTGGCATCCTTTTCCAAATATGGTGATGAGGTCCCCATGGACTTGTCCTCCTTCTGTCACCTGTTGTCAAGTAAACTCTAGCGCAACATGTTGCTGAATACACTCAGCATATAAGCTTTTAAGATTATAGATTTAACTCAACGATTTAAAGTGGTTATAACTGCACCTGTAATAAACATGTTAATATGTGATTATGATAACCCCTGTAATACAAATTATAACATAATGCCAGCAGCTTCAATAAATGCTTTGATGAAATGATAATTAATGCAACGATAAAGATGATGGTTATGAACAGTAACTGTAAAATAATTTCTTTAATCCTACAGTATGCACGAGCACGTGAGTGCCTGTGTGTGCGCGTACCCGTATGTCTATGTGAGTGCACGTGAGTGACTGTGTGCATGTAGGTGTGGGTGTGTCGTAACCGTCAAAGCACTCTGTGTGTGTGTCTGTATACGTGACTTCCTGGGGGTCATAAAAGTAATCCCCCTTCCAGACCGCAGTTATCCAGTTACAAATGTTGAGATCCCCACCCAGGTATCCCCTGGGGAATTTCCACTCAGCATTAACTTCTCTTTGTCTTACTTTCACAGCTCAAGTGGGGGAGGGTCTCCTAGAAATCCACTCCTAAGTTTATGGCACACTCAGGCCTTTATTACATCGAGGGCAGTGTCAGTGTCTCTACAATAATTCTACATTTCTGAACTCTAAAATAGGCTAAACATATCTTCAGTAGGCAATTGAGTGTACTTAAAGATATCTGTCGTGCATCCAGAGGGTGCAGGATAGACTCCCCTAAAAGAATATCAGGAGGATTCTGATCACTTTTCTGTGTTTCACAGGATAGTGACAGGGTATTTCTTCCAGCAAGTGGAATGAAAGTGGGCAAGACAGGTAGGGAGGCAGGGCGTGGCCATGATTTTCAGAAAGTCCCTGAACAGAGGAGAAGAGAGGTACATATAAGGCAGAATCAATAAATAAGCAAACTGTTAGTAGAATGGTTGTGAAGTGAAGTCATCCACCTTCACTGCTTCTACTCTATGGAGCTTCACTGTTACACCTGTGTCCCTGTCATTCACACACATGTATTCTGTCTTACTTCTACTGACTTCATTCCTCTTCTGTCCAGCACACAGCTCCACATTTTAGGCTCTCTTTCACCTGCTCTCTACTCCCGTTACAGCTCACAATGTCATCTGCAAACATTATAGTCAGTGAGGTGGCTGACTAGAGTGAGATGTCTCAAGACCAAGACCACGTAAAAGTGGTCTTGGTCTTGGTCTCGCTGTCTCGGTTTTGCTGTCTCAGATCGATATAGTGGTCGGGAGATTTGGAGTCAACAGTATCCATGACACACAACGTAACGTTCGATAATTCAATTCAATTCAATTTCAATTCAATTTTATTTATATAGCGCCAAATCACAACAAAAGTCGCCTCAAGGCGCTTTATATTGTACAGTAGATAGCACAATAATAAATACAGAGAAAAACCCAACAATCATATGACCCCCTATGAGCAAGCACTTTGGCGACAGTGGGAAGGAAAAACTCCCTTTTAACAGGAAGAAACCTCCGGCAGAACCAGGCTCAGGGAGGGGCGGCCATCTGCTGCGACCGGTTGGGGTGAAAGAAGGAAAACAGGATGAAAGACATGCTGTGGAAGAGAGACAGAGATTAATAACAGATATGATTCGATGCAGAGAGGTCTATTAGCACATAGTGAGTGAGAAAGGTGACGGAAGGGAAAAACTCAATGCATCATGGGAATCCCCGGCAGCCTACGTCTATTGCAGCATAACTAAGGGAGGATTCAGGGTCACCTGGTCCAGGACTAACTATATGCTTTAGCAAAAAGGAAAGTTTTAAGCCTAATCTTGAAAGTAGAGATAGTGTCTGTCTCCCGAATCCAAACTGGAAGTTGGTTCCACAGAAGAGGGGCCTGAAAACTAAAGGCTCTGCCTCCCATTCTACTTTTAAATACTCTAGGAACAACAAGTAGGCCTGCAGTGCAAGAGCGAAGTGCTCTAATAGGGTGATATGGTACTACAAGGTCATTAAGATAAGATGGGGCCAGATTATTTAAGACCTTGTATGTGAGGAGCAGGATTTTGAATTCAATTCTGGATTTAACAGGAAGCCAATGAAGGGAAGCCAAAACAGGAGAAATATGCTCTCTCTTTCTAGTCCCTGTCAGTACTCTTGCTGCAGCATTTTGGATTAGCTGAAGGCTTTTCAGCGAGTTTTTAGGACATCCTGATAATAATGAATTACAGTAGTCCAGCCTGGAAGTAATAAATGCATGAACTAGTTTTTCAGCATCACTCTGAGACAGGATATTTCTAATTTTAGAGATGTTGCACAAATGGAAGAAAGCAGTCTTACATATTTGTTTAATATGTGCGTTGAAGGACATGTCCTGGTCAAAAATGACTCCAAGGTTTCTCACAGTGTTACTGGAGGCCAAGGTAATGCCATCCAGAGTAAGAATCTGCTTAGATACCATATTTCTAAGATTTTCAGGGCCGAGTACAATAACCTCAGTTTTATCTGAATTAAGAAGCAGAAAGTTAGCGGCCATCCAGGTCTTTATGTCTTTAAGACATTCCTGCAGTTTAACTAATTGGTCTGTGATACCTGGCTTCATGGATAGATAGAGCTGCGTGTCATCTGCATAGCAGTGAAAATTTATGCTATGTCTTCTAATGATGCTGCCTAAGGGAAGCATGTATAATGTAAATAGAATTGGTCCTAGCACTGAACCCTGTGGAACACCATAATTGACCTTAGTGTCTGAAGAGGACTCTCCATTTACTTGAACAAATTGGAGTCTATTAGATAGATATGATACAAACCACTGCAGCACAGTACCTGTAATACCTACAGCATGTTCTAATCGCTCTAATAGGATATTATGATCAACAGTATCAAACGCAGCACTGAGGTCTAGCAGGACAAGCACAGAGATGAGTCCACTGTCAGAGGCCATAAGAAGATCATTTGTAACCTTCACTAAAGCTGTTTCTGTGCTGTGATGAGCTCTGAAACCTGACTGAAACTCTTCAAATAAGCCATTCCTCTGCAGATGATCTGTTAGCTGTTTGACAACTACTCTTGATAATGTGTCATGCACAAAAGCATCAACTCTAAGAGCCGTGCTTAGAGAGTGCTTTGTAGTGAATCAGAAGAGTCGACTCCCATTGAGCGAGAGCCGGCTCCTCACTTAATTTCCTTTCGCTGCTCAGCTCTCACACAGTGGCTCAGCTATGCTCCAATCCCTCCATATTGTGGCCAATCACATGCGAAGATATAGGATAATATCATTATGTGAAAAACATATAGAGTGAAAGACACTCAGGTGGAGCATGCGTCTGTCCTCTCAGTAAGTGAGTGAGACAGTAGACAGCAGTGAGGAGGGCTGTGTGTGTGCATCGCAAAAACACATAAATATGCCTGACACCCGTAAACGAAGCAGCATCTGGCTGCAGTTTAAAGACTTTTTTGTCTCGGTCTTGGTCTCGTCTCGACTTTGTCTTGTGCTTGACTTGGTCTGTCTTGGTCTCGATACCCTCTGGTCTTGGTATTGTCTTGGTCTTGGTTTAGGGAGTCTTGATTACACTAGCTTGAACCTATGTGTCACTCCTACAGCACACCTCACCATCATCTTGTGTCAAGAGATGTACTCTAAGACACTTCTTCAGCTTCGAATCAGAGAGGAGAAACACACACTGCAGTTAGTTACTTGCAAGCAAGGGCAGTCACAGTACTCGCACAGAAGTGAGGGCTCTGAGACTCGCGCCGTGCCACTGCCCTGGTCTTTATTTATACATCATTGGGTGAGTGAGTGTGTGTGTGTGTGTGTGTGTGTGTGTGTGTGCGTGCGTGTGTGTGTGTGTGTGTGTGTGTGTGTGTGTGTGTGTGTGTGTGTGTGTGTGTATGTGTGTGTGGGGTCAGTGGTGTGACCCCATAAATGACTTCCCCAAACCTGCTGGTCTGGAAGTCCAACAGTTCATCTAAACAAAATGCACTTAGAGTAAAACAAACATAGATACGTTTATCCTATCATAAAACAATAAAAGAAGGTATGCCCTTTTCCCATGCTACCAGGATGTGAGTTTGAATGCCAGAACACCCTGGAATGCACACAAAGCCTACTAAAGATCACACATCCTATCACCACACAATCGATTATACACCTCTAAGCATATATGGAAACTTATATGATTAAAAGATTATACTGACTACTAAGTACAATTTTCCATTGACATTCCCCCCTGTTGTCAGTATAACTTTTAAGTGAGATATCAGTATGTAACATCTTGTTATACATTTTCTGTTACATCGTCATTAATCACACAAAGTCTTCATGTTCCAACAGGTCGGAGTCATTATCATCACTTTTCACGGCTATGTATGCAGCAACAGTAGAAAATATTATGCGGTTAATCATGAGTTTTAGATATGGCAATATACATGTTACAAAAACACAAAATAAAAGTAAAAATACTCCAACTCCGATGAGCAGTCTTTTTAGCACCTGTAACCAGGAGCCAGTATATAGCCAAAAAAACCAGTCACTTGTATCACTTACATAGTCCTGATTTGGGGCCTGCTGGATCTCTCTCAAGGCATTCAGGGCGTCAGTCATGTTTGATGAATGTACATTGTCTGGTATGTAAGTGCAGCAGGTGTTGTTGAAGAGGACACAAAGTCCCCCTTTCTCTGCTAGTATCATGTCCAGAGCTACTCGATGTTGCATCACTGCAATCCGTAATGCATCAATTTCCTGGTTCTGCTGTTCGTTGATTTTGCACGAAGCGTTCAAGAAGAGTCTAAAACGGTAGTCCAGAGTTTCAATCCTAAGCATATTTTTTCCAGTTCCCACCCAGGGGAACAATGAATGGAGTACTTTCTGTCCGGTAGTCCATAATTTGAATTCCTCAGGTATGTCGCTTCCCCAAATCGGGTCATGTGGTTGAAGTTTAGGGAACGTTGATCTTCTTTTCCTGCGGTCAGCCTGAAAGTGTGGTCTGACAGGAATATAGGAGCACACGTTCCTGTCCAGCCTGAGGGCAGTATGAAATATGCTCGTTGTCCACATAGCCAAGCCATTCCTTGCACCCAGTACGTGCCATTAGAAGGTCCACTCATATTCACAGGGGCGCCCTCTCCCTCACCTGCAGTTTCGACACAGTTTGTGGTGTTTCCAAGGGGTATGTTACCTTTCTCTTGTTGATAACACCTGGAGTGGTTCTTCCCTGGGAGTTGGTCCAAGAACACTGGAAAGTGAACGGATGTATTCCGGTTTGTCACATTGAAATCGATCCAAAAGAGTTGATCACATGTTCCATTACTAAGTCCAACAGCATGTGAGATTATGTCGTTGATGGTGATTTGGCTGTGTTGGAATCCAATGCCAGCGAAGCTAGCTGCACACTTTGCTTGAGTGTGGTTCATATATTCACCATATAGTGTGGGGTGTGTCGACGTGCTGGGCATATGAGAACAAACATAACAATCTGTATTTGCCGATTCTGCCTTGGTCCTGTCATGAATATAACGGTACCAGGCATTGTTCATCCAAGAGTGGATGTGGTCTTGCGTCATGTCTCTTAGGTGGGAGTTGTCGTGCATCCATCTTTTCTGTCTGCCTTGTAGTTCAGCTGTTGTTGGCATCAGCTGGGATCCTGTAAGGGTGAGCGTCGTAGTCAAGGTAACCAGGAGGGTCCACCTTCTCATGGCTGGCACAGGTCCGTCACACCGTACTGCTTGGTTACCTTAGAGCTGGTCAATGGCTGGAGGTTGAAGTGCGAGCAATTCCCTACGGGCGCCCAATCAGCACTTCCCCCTCACCACTGAAACAACCAAGCGAGGGTGAAACTTTCCTTTACTAGTTGACTTCTATGGAGGAAGTGGAATCCTCTGGGACCTCAAGCTTTTTGCAGTGGCTCTGATGTATCCAGGAGGGTCTCTCTGCTATTTTGCAGGCCGTTGGAGTGGTTAGAAGCACTTGGTATGGACCCTTCCACCGTGGCGAGCTCCAATTTTTCCTTTGGAGTATTCGGACAAGGATCCAATCACCTGGCTTCAACCTGCAAGAAATAGGTGAAAAAGAGTCTTGCGGCTGTTACATCCCCCAGGAGGATGTCTCTTCTCCCTACTAACCCTTTGTTTTGTCCAGGCTCCACCTCCTGTCCTGATTGGATGCTGCGCAGAGTCTGGCTAATTGGTAATCAGCAGAGCACTATTTAAGGCCTGTGGAGCTGTGCTTCTGTGCCCTCTGGCCATTTTGGTTGCCATACCTGTGCAGGCTTGCATGCCTTTGTACCTTGTATGAGCATTGTTGTTTTCATGTTCAGACTGCTGTAGGGGAGAGCTGCCTTTTGCTTTGACACCCTGTTTTCTCCTGTTTATGTGTTGTTAGGTAGGTTATGGTTATAGGTTGTATATTTTGTTTCTTTGGAGTTAGGTAAGTTTCTTTTATTTCTATATCAGGGATGTTTTGTTTGTTATGTTGGCCTTGGCTCTCCCTGACGTTACACCTCAGTCTGAACCCAAATCTCATCACCAGCATTAAATAAACCTTCTATACTTACCATCTTGGCTCCTCCTTCACTATCCACCTTTATGTTCGTCCCTTCAACCCCCTAGACTAGCCAGGGGACGTAACATAAATTGGGGGCTCGTCCGGGATCTTATCCTGTTTAATCCTTTCTTTTTAGATGGTGAAGGTTTGGAGTTGTTTGTTTCTGCTGGTGTGTTTGGCAGAGGTAGTTAGTATGGCAACTGGTGTTTTCAATTTGAGTGCATTTTTGAGTAGTCCTTCTTGGGAGGAGTTAAATGTGTGTAGAAAACATGATTTGTTTGCTATAGCAGCACACTTTGAGTTAAATGTATCAAGGCAATTGGTGAAAGAGGACTTGAAAACTGCTGTTTCAAACAAGCTTGTGGAAGAAGGCCTGCTTCCTGTTTCTAAATCACCGCGTTTGCCAGTTCCTCTTGACAGGACCCCTAATGAAGGAGTGAAGCCTGCTGTGTTAAAGGAAGAAGGGCAAAACCCTGCTGCTGTGGAGCAACAAACAGTGGAAAATTTAGGCACTAATGGCTCACCTTCTTTTGCTACTCCATCTTCTCCTCGTTCAAGACAAGAAGTATTACTCAAGGTACGTTTGGTTAAATTACAGTTGGAGGCTCAGGATAAAGCCCAAGCTCGTCAGGCAGAGTTGGAACTTTGCAGGTTGGAGTTGGAAGCAGAGACAGAAAAGGTGTTAAAGCTGAAAAGGTTTGAGCTGGAGTTGCAGACTGAAAGGGAGGTCAGACTGCGTCAGTTGGAGTTACAGGCACAGACTTCAAGAAGTACTACTACTCAACCTAGTTCTGCAAATTCATCTGTTGGTGAAACAACCTCCTCCCATGTAAACCCAGGTGGTTTTAATGTGAGTAAAAACATTGTGTTGGTACCTCCATTTCGTGAATCAGAAGTTGATACATATTTCAATGTGTTTGAGCGTGTTGCTGCCTCGTTGCACTGGCCGAGAGAAGTTTGGCCATTGCTTCTTCAGTGCAAATTGGTAGGCAAAGCACAAGAAGTCTGTTCTGCTTTATCTTTGGAAGAAAGTTTGAACTATGATGTAGTGAAGTCTGCTATCCTTGCTGCTTATGAACTTGTTCCCTAAGCATATAGGCAACGCTTTCGCAATCACAAAAGAACAGCAAATCAGACTTTTGTAGAGTTTCCTCGTGAAAAAGCGACTCTTTTTGATAGATGGATAACAGCAAGTAAAGTTCTTGACTACAACTGCTTACGTGAACTGATACTGCTGGAAGAGTTCAAAAATTGTTTTTGTGCAGAAACGTGAAGTTACCACCCGAGAACCTCCCCCACGAAAGGATCCTCCAAGCCCACGACGGACTTTTGCTTCAAAGACTGAAAGGGAATGTTTCTATTGTCATAAACTTGGTCATGTTGTTGTTGAATGTCCCGCTTTGAAGCGCAAGAACCAGTCACCAAAAGGAGTAGGGTTAATTTAAACCATTCATGCTGAGAGAGGGGACCAAAGTGAAGGAGTTGATCCCTGCTTCAAACCCTTCCTCTTAGATGGCACTGTGTCATTGACTGGGAAGCCTGAGGATGAAAAACCCATTCGAATACTCAGAGATACGGGAGGGTCACGATCAGTGATTTTATCTGATGTATTACCTTTGAGTGACCATTCCTCTTGTCATGGTAGCATTCTGATTCAAGGAGTTGAAATGGGCTATGTTGAAGCTCCTTTGCATTATGTCCACGTCAAGTCAAAGTTGGTTAATGGCATCTTCTCTGTGGCAGTACGCCCCTCACTTCCCATAAAAGGGGTGCAGTTCATTTTGGGGAATGATATTGCTGGTGGAAAAGTGCAATCTGTTCCCGAAGTAACACATGATCCAAAATCAAACTTGAAGGGCAACGACCTAGCAACATGTTTTCCATCTGTTTTTCCTGCTTGTGTTCTCACCAGGGCTCAAACAAGATGTAAAGCTGCAGAAATTGATTTGTCAGACTCTTCGTTGGCTCAGGCTCTGGCTACAGATGATTTGCAAACCCTGATTGATCTTCAAAGTGGCTCAAAGGATACTACTGAGAAGTGGAAGGATCTCCATCTCTCACAGTTAGACTTGCCAGTCACACGTGAAAGCCTTATTGCTGCTCAGAAGTCTGATCCCTCATTGACTAAATGCTTTACTTCTCTTTCTGAAACAGGAAATAAAAAGGCTTCTTATTTCTTGGAAGATGGGGTCTTGATGCGCAAGTGGACTGCACACCCAAGTTTAACAGCAGATGTAGAGGGAAGCTGTTCTGATGACTGTGACTGGAGCACTACTTATCAGATTGTTATGCCTCTTGAGTATCGTCACTACGTAGTCTCCCTTGCACATGAGCACCCCCTGTCTGGCCATTTGGGAGTTACAAAAACGTACAATAAGATACTCAACCATTTCTTTTGGCCAGGATTGAAGGCTGATGTAGTTGAGTTTTGCCGCACTTGTAAAACATGTCAGATTGCAGGAAAGCCAAACCAGACAGTTCCCATAGCTCCTCTTCATCCTATACCAGTACTTCCTATACCAGTACCTTTATGTTCGTCCCTTCAACCCCCTAGACTAGCCAGGGGACGTAACACGGCAGTTTATTGTTTAAAACAACTTCTCTGTTTGCCAACAATTGAGTCATCCAATCTGCCAGAGTGGTTTCACAGATTGATTTATCTAGTGGCTCACTAGTAACTGGCAATGGAAAAGGTCGCCCATGTATTATTTCAAATGGGGACAGTTTGTTATTTCCTTGTGTTATTCTCATCCACATTTTGACTAGGCCTACACATTCTGGCCATGGTTTGCCAGTTTCTTCCATTGTTTTTCTGAGCCTTTGTTTTATAGTGCCATTTGTTCTCTCCACTAATCCTGCACTCTGTGGATGGTAGGCACAATGGTGTTTTATACTGAAACCTAGTGCTTCAGATACTTTGCTGATCACGTCATTTACAAAATGGGTTCCATTATCTGATCTTATCAGAGAAGGAATTCCATATGTTGGAATGAAATGGTTGCATAGACACTTTGCAACTGAGATTGCATCTGCTTTTTTCACTGGGTAGATTTCTGGCCATTTTGAGAAGACATCTATAATTACTAGAGCGTATTTTGAGCCCTGACACTCATTCAATTCAATCAAGTCCATATGAATTGTATGAAATGGGTGCGGTGGTGTAGGAAAATGTCCTCTTTTTGGTCTTAAATTACCTTGGGTATTGTGTTTTGGCAGGTCATACATGTTCTCACATATTCTTTTGCTGAAGTTTCAAAATTTACAGTATAAAATTGTTGATTTATTATAGAGATCCTCCCTCCTGATGAGGGCATGGCTTAAACCATGGCTCACTAGAGCGGCTGTTTTGTGTAATGATTTGGGAAGAATGGGTTTTCCTGCTATTTTCATTATATCATCAGTGTCTAGTACTGCTCCGTGTTTCAGCCATTGTTTTTGTTCTTTTGATGGTGCTGCTTTTTGTTCGTCCTGCAGTACAGATAGTGGAATGGTGTGATTTTCATGAGTTGTTAATAAGACTGTGGTTGCTATGGCTGCTGCTTTTGCAGCTTTATCAGCAAAATTGTTTCCCTTTGTAATTTCAGAGTCATCCTTCTGATGTGCTGCACATTTGCAAATTGCTAAATGTCGCGGAAGTTGTACTGTTTGTAACAGTTGCTTCAGCAAATCTGCATGTTGAACTGGGTTTCCAGAGGAGGTCACCATTCCTCTGTTATCCCATATTTTTGCAAAGTGATGAACTGCTGCAAATACATACTGGCTGTCTGTGTGGATGTTAATGTGCTGTCCTTCATGTATTTCACATGCTCTGATTACAGCAGTAAGTTCTGCACTCTGAGCTGAATGTGTGTGTGGCAAGGCTCTTGCTTCCACTATAGTGTCTGTTGTGGTTACTGCATATCCTACACAGTTACGCCCTAGTGCATTTTTTGATGCTGAACCGTCAAAAAAGATGTCAGTGAAACCTTCTTGTGGTGTACTATAAATATAAGCACGTGGTTTAGTTTCCTCTTCTAATTTTTCCACGCAGCAATGTGCTTTTCCCTCCATGGGTGTTGGCAACAATGTGCTAGGATTTAAAGGTCCACATCTCACTATGTTGATATGGGACTGTGAAAGCAGTATGCCAACATAGGAGAGTTGTCTCGCGTGTGTTAAGAAAGGCAAATGTGCTTGTAGCAGTATAGAAGTTACTGCATGTGGTACTCTAACAATCAGAGTGTGCCCTAAAACTATGTCAGCAGATTTTTGCACTGCCTCTGCAGCTGCTGCACATGCTTGTACACAGGTGGGCATTCCTGAGGCCACTGAATCGAGTTTGCTTGAATAGAAAGCTAGTGGCCTTTGTTTTTCTCCAAATGATTGCGTCAATACTGCTTTCATGTATCCCTGTGTTCCGTCTACATTTAAGTAGAATGGTTTGTCATAATCTGGTAATGCAAGCACAACATTAGTTTGGAGCATGATTTTTAGTTTAGTAAATGCTCTTTCTGCTTCTGGTGTCCACTGTATTTTATCTTTTAAAGCAAGATCTTTTCCATAGATTAGGTTTTGCAGTGGTTGCAAAACCTAACACACACACTCTTGGTGGCGCTGTCACTTGGTGTTCGCTCGCTTTGTGGTAGAGTATCACTTCCTGTTCCTGTTCAAACACAGTGGTGTTTCTGAGTAGCTTTTCTGCTTAGCAATTTAATTTAAATCTTTTGATACATCCCTTTTTCATAGTATAATCTTAACGTGCTTCATCTGAATCACCCTTTCTGTGTGCTCACTACCTAATTTATAGCCAAAGTATTCACTCACTGTCTCTTTACTGTTTCGCTAGCTTAGCTTAGCTCGTAGCCAACTCGTTAGCACCATGGCTACTTCACCTGTTCCTCCTGCACTTTCCTGCTCATTGTGTCAGATGTTTAGTTACTCCTCGGCCTCCTTTAGCAGTAATGATACCTGTAACAAATGTAGCATATTTGCAGCTCTGGAGGTCAGGATTACTGAATTGGAGACTCTGCTTCGCACCCTTCATTCACCCGTAGCTAGCCAGGCCCCTGTAGCTGGTGCAACCGAAGAAAGCGCAGGCCCCGCTAGCTGTTCCCCGGCAGACCCCAAGCAGCTGGGGAAAGAGGGCGGCTGGGTGACGGTGAGGAGGAAGCATAGTCTTAAACAGAAGCCCCAGGTACACTACCAACCTGTTCATGTGTCTAACCGTTTTTCCCCACTCGGCGACACACCCGCCGGGGGTCAAACTCTGGTAATTGGTGATTCTGTTCTCAGACATGTGAAGCTAGAGACACCGGCAACCATAGTCAATTGCCTTCCAGGGGCCAGAGCAGGCGACATTGAAGGAAATTTAAAACTGCTGGCTAAGGGTAAACGTAAATACAGTAAGATCATAATTCAAGTCGGCAGTAATGACACCCGGTTACGCCAATCGGAGGTCACTAAAATCAATATTAAATCGGTGTGTAACTTTGCCAAAACAATGTCGGACTCTGTAGTTTTCTCTGGTCCCCTCCCCAATCAGACCAGGAGTGACATGTTTAGCCGCATGTTCTCCTTAAATTGCTGGCTGTCTGAGTGGTGTCCCAGAAACGATGTGGGCTTCATAGATAATTGGCAAACCTTCTGGAGGAAACCTGGTCTTGTTAGGAGAGACGGCATCCATCCCACTTTGGATGGAGCAGCTCTCATTTCTAGAAATATGGACCAATTTATTAAACCCCCCAAAATATGACTATCCAGAGTTGGGACCAGGAAGCAGAGTTGCAGTCTTACACGCCTCTCTGCAGCTTCTCTCCTCCTGCTACCCCCCCAAAAACCCATCTCCATTGAGACTGTGTCAGCTCCCAAACAGACAAAAAACAAACTAAAAACCAGCAATAAACAACTTAATTAAACATAAAAAATCACAAAGAAAGAACAATACAGTATCCACATCTGAACCAAAGAGTAAAACAGTGAAATGTGGATTATTAAATATTAGGTCTCTCTCCTCCAAGTCTCTGTTAGTACATGACTTAATAACTGATCAACAAATCGATTTACTCTGCCTTACAGAAACCTGGTTGTTTTAGTTTAAATGAATCAACACCCCCGAGTCTTTCTAA
This sequence comes from Oreochromis niloticus, assembly GCF_001858045.2. Taxonomy (NCBI): domain Eukaryota; kingdom Metazoa; phylum Chordata; class Actinopteri; order Cichliformes; family Cichlidae; genus Oreochromis; species Oreochromis niloticus. The sequence continues at coordinate 6,630,576 of NC_031969.2, forward strand.
CTACCAGAAACCTCGAAGCACAGGCCGAGGGGGCGGTGTGGCAGCAATTTTTCACACCAGCCTATTAATCAACCAAAGACCCAGACAGCCTTTTAATTCATTTGAAAGCCTGATGCTTAGCCTTGTCCAACCCAGCTGTAAAACTCAGAAACCAGTCTTACTTGTTATTATCTATCGTCCACCTGGGCCTTACACAGAGTTTCTCTCTGATTTCTCAGACTTTTTATCTGATTTAGTGCTCAGCTCAGATAAAATAATTATTGTGGGTGATTTTAACATCCATGTAGATGCTAAAAATGACAGCCTCAACATGGCATTTAATCTGTTATTAGACTCAATTGGCTTCTCTCAAAATGTAAAAGAACCCACCCACCACTTTAATCACACTCTAGATCTTGTTTTAACATATGGCATAGAAACTGAACATTTAACAGTGTTTCCTGAAAACCCTCTGCTGTCTGATCATTTCCTGATAACATTTACATTTACAATAATTGATTACACAGCAGTGGAGAGTAGACTTTATCACAGTAGATGTCTTTCTGAAAGTGCTGTAACTAAGTTTAAGAATATAATCCACCCACTGTTATCATCTTCAATGCCCTGTACCAACATAGAGCAGAGCAGCTATCTGAACGCTACTCCAACAGAGGTCGATTATCTTGTTAATAATTTTACCTCCTCACTACGTACGACTCTGGATACTGTAGCTCCTGTGAAAACTAAGGTCTCAATTCAGAAGTACCTGACTCCGTGGTATAATTCTCAAACACGTAGCCTAAAGCAGATAACTCGTAAGCTGGAGAGGAAATGGTGTGTCACAAATTTAGAGGATCATCATTTAGCCTGGAGAAATAGTTTGCTGCTTTATAAGAAAGCCCTCCGCAAAGCCAGAACATCTTACTATTCATCACTGATTGAAGAAAATAAGAACAACCCCAGGTTTCTCTTCAGCACTGTAGCCAGGCTGACAAAAAGTCAGAGCTCTACTGAGCCAACAATCCCTTTAACGTTAACTAGTAATGACTTCATGAACTTCTTCACAAATAAAATTTTTATCATTAGAGAAAAAATTACCAATAATCATCCCACAGATGTAATATTATCTACAGCTACTTTTAGTACCATTGATGTTAAGTTAGACTCTTTTTCTCCAATTGATCTTTCTGAGTTAACTTCAATAATTAATTCCTCCAAACCATCAATGTGTCTTTTAGGCTACGTTCACACTGCAGGCGAAAGCGCATCAAATCCGATTTTTTCGCCCCTATGCGACCCGTATCCGATCTTGGTATGACAGTGTGAACGGCACAAATCCGATATTTTCAAATCCGATCTGGGTCACTTTCGTATGTGGTACTGAATCCGATACGTATCCGATGTTTTAGAAAGCGACTGCTGTGTGAACGGTCAAGTCGCATTAAATCCGTCTTTTACGTCACTGACACAAGACAGACGCCAATTATCAGCGCCGGAGAAGCGCCCGATAGGACATCGCGAACGATTTCCTACCATCCGGTGAAACTGTTGGGAAGACAATGTTGGAGAAATGTGAACATTTTATTTTTACTGTATTTTCTGCAGATTCTGACAGAAATCTGCAACTATCCTTTGAAGCACCGCTCCTCTAAAACAGCAAAAAGGATCATTATTAGGTCATCTACATTATTATGTAAATAACAAAATAACTTAAAGGAAAAATCTGGAAACATAAAGTCCGAAGTCTTCATATTAAGGGCAATCAGTCAAACAATATTGTTTGCTCTGGGTCTAAACAGAGCGAGTTGTGTGTGACATCTTCTTTTGCGCATGCGGGCCGCTTTGAGCGTTCACACTGGAGAGCATTTGATGTCGCATTTTATGTGTAGTGTGAACAAGCAGACAAAAAAATCGGATTTGATCAAAAAATCGGAATTGAGCATTAAGACCTGCAGTGTGAACGTAGCCTTAGACCCCATTTCTACAAAACTGCTCAAAGAAGTCCTGCCATTAATTAATTCTTCAATCTTAAATATGATCAACCTATCTCTAATAATCGGCTATGTACCACAGGCCTTCAAGGTGGCTGTAGTTAAACCTTTACTCAAAAAGCCATCTCTAGACCCAGCAGTCTTAGCTAATTATAGGCCAATCTCCAACCTTCCTTTCATATCAAACATCCTTGAAAGAGTAGTTGTCAAACAGCTAACAGATCATCTGCAGAGGAATGGCTTATTTGAAGAGTTTCAGTCAGGTTTCAGAGCTCATCACAGCACAGAAACAGCTTTAGTGAAGGTTACAAATGATCTTCTTATGGCCTCTGACAGTGGACTCATCTCTGTGCTTGTCCTGCTAGACCTCAGTGCTGCGTTTGATACTGTTGATCATAATATCCTATTAGAGCGATTAGAACATGCTGTAGGTATTACAGGTACTGTGCTGCAGTGGTTTGTATCATATCTATCTAATAGACTCCAATTTGTTCAAGTAAATGGAGAGTCCTCTTCAGACACTAAGGTCAATTATGGTGTTCCACAGGGTTCAGTGCTAGGACCAATTCTATTTACATTATACATGCTTCCCCTAGGCAGCATCATTAGAAGACATAGCATAAATTTTCACTGCTATGCAGATGACACGCAGCTCTATCTATCCATGAAGCCAGGTAACACACACCAATTAGTTAAACTGCAGGAATGCCTTAAAGACATAAAGACCTGGATGGCCGCTAACTTTCTGCTTCTTAATTCAGATAAAACTGAGGTTATTGTACTCGGCCCTGAAAATCTTAGAAATATGGTATCTAAGCAGATTCTTACTCTGGATGGCATTACCTTGGCCTCCAGTAACACTGTGAGGAACCTTGGAGTCATTTTTGACCAGGACATGTCCTTCAATGCACATATTAAACAAATATGTAAGACTGCTTTCTTCCATTTGCGCAACATCTCTAAAATTAGAAATATCCTGTCTCAGAGTGACGCTGAAAAACTAGTTCATGCATTTATTACTTCCAGGCTGGACTACTGTAATTCTTTATTATCAGGATGTCCTAAAAACTCACTGAAAAGCCTTCAGCTGATCCAAAATGCTGCAGATATTGTGAGTTAGGATGTAAAGGCACTGAGAAAAAGACGTTTGATAAATCTATCACTGAGAACCATTGTTCTTTTGGGGTGACTTGATTCAATATAGTGTGACGATTTGCTACTACTGGTGGTATCATTTCAGTAATTTCATTTATTGCTCGCAGATCATGTACCAAACGATACTTTCCAGTATTAGCTTTCTTTACTGGGAAGATTGGAGTATTGCAGGTAGCAGAATTAGTTTTTATTAAAATTCCTGCTTTCTCCATATCTTTTATCACTGGCTTAATCCTTTCCATTGCTTCCTTAGATAAGGGGTATTGTGGTTTAATGGGCCTGTGGGATGAAACAGTCTGTACTGTTACTGAGTCTGCGTTTTTTATTAATCCCACATCAGTTGGTCCATTCGACCACAATGTAGAAGGTAAACTTTTAAGTGCTGGCTCTTCTTCCAGCGAGAGAATTTCTCATTCTTGTGTGCTGTCATGCAGATGAGCGTTGGGTGTAGTTCTTATCACCCAGCCAAGTGTATATCTCATGCACCCTGTTCTTTTACCCTGTGCCCAACCCTCTTCCTCTGTAGGTGTATATTTATCATTTTCTACCTTTTGCAGGATGTCGCCTAATTGATACCATTGTGTACCTGCTGTTTTTGCAACTGACACATGGGGTTTTGTGATCCTGTTTAGTTTTTTTTACTGGGTCTGGTTGGATCACTGAGCATACTGCATTTCCGCTCTTTGTGACATATAAGTGTTGCAGAGTCAGATATGGGCTTTTTAGGCTGTGTACCTGTTTATCATACAGAGGGTCTGGGCCTGGGGTTTGTTTATAGCGCAGGGTGTTGTGATACTTGGCTTCATTTTTTTCGGCACTTAAGGGAAGATGTTTTTCAGCTGCTTCTTTGATCTGTGTAAGTGGTGGCAAATCTAATGACCAGTAGTAGTTTGGCTCTCCTTCTCCTTCCTTCTGATAGGGGTCTTCCTCTGCTAACATTATTTCTGCTGTCATGCCTGTATCTGTGGGGACAACTCCTATCCCTAGTTTTGTCATCACGTCTCTTCCTAATAAGTTTACTGGGCAGGTTGGGTCTACTATACATGGCATGTAACAGGAGCGTTGGCTAGGTTTATGCAAAAATGTCAGTGGCACTGTTAGTGGCTGATTTTTTACGTGCCCTGACGCTGTTTTCACCATTATTACTTCTGTAGAAAAGGTTGTGCGTGGGGGCTCTACCTTAAGTACTGTTTTACAAGCTCCTGTGTCACACAACACTTGCAGCTTTTTGCCATTGACATAGACCGTAAGCGTCGGCTTTCCATCCAGTAAACTTACTAGCTGATGGACATTATATACTTCAGCTTCATTCTGTTCTGAATTGTTTTTTTTGTTTGTTAATGCTTTTACTTCTCTTTCATCTTTCTGGCTCTCCCTCTCATCTGTCTGAGTGGTTGCAGTTAGTCATTCTGTGTCAGGCGTGCTCTGTGTCTTACAGTCACGTGCAAAGTGTCCCTTTTTCCCACACTCCCAGCATGTAATGTTAAAACCACTGTTTGGTGTGTATCTAGACCTGCCTCTGCCTCTTGCTCCTCCTCTATGCATTCCTCTCCCTCTCCTTTGACCTCTGAAACCTCCCCTGTAGCCTCCACTCCCACTAAAAGCTGTAAAAGCAGTGTCAGTGTCTAGGGCAAAAACTGAGGCCTTCTCTTTGTTTTTCACTGCTGTCTGTGCATGATTAGCATATTGAAGCGCCTCATCTACTGTGCCTGTATCTTGTGTTACCCAATATTTTTCGACATGAGACCTAATGCTTGGCAGTAATCCTTTAATAAAAGCACGTTTAAATTGTTGCTGATATGGTGATTGTGGGTCATCAGCATAATTTAGACCTGAGTTCTGTCTAAAAACTGGTCTCAGCCTGTCCATATATTCATGTGGGTTTTCTGTGTCACTCTGTTTAACTTGCCCTATTTTACCATAGTTGGCTCTTGGCGCTAGTTGTTGACGGGCCCTGTCAAACACAGGTATTAATGCTGCTTGGAGGTCAGCATGACCTGGGGGAAACGCCCTCCCATTTGGTAGGGAGCCGGTAAAGTCTCCCCTAATCCTTCCCCAGGAGAGCCCTAGGCAGTCCTGGAATAACTGCATTACCTCGTGACCGTTTAGATGCCACTGGGTAATTACTTCACACACGGCAGCTTGCCATGGTTCATATCCTTCCTGTATTAATGGAATGCCCTTTATTACATTTTGTCTGTCTTTATGTGTCCATGGGCGATAAACGAAGATTGTGGGTCTGTCATCCCTGACTCCTCCCTGATCATCACCTAGGAGTGTGCCATATCTGGGGTTTGCTACTTCAACTAATGGACATGCTAGTGTAGATGGCAGTGGTGGTGGGTCTGGACGTGAACCACAACCATTGCACTCTTCTTCAGAGCTATAATCAGATCTTCCTGGATGAAACTCCGTTTCATGCTCGGCTAACATTGTTTGTGCATTCTCATATGGATTGTCAAATTTAATTGTCATTGCTCTTGTCACTATGGGAGATCGTTTGAGAGTAGATTTTTTCGGTTTAATACTGGTTGTTTTTTCTGCAGCTGGTGTGGAAGGTTTAACGGAGGGGTTTGAAAGAGAGTTATGTGGGTCTGTCAGTGGAGGTCTTTGTTCAGCACATGCCTGCTTTGTAGTTTCATCATCAGGGGTTATTAGAGCTGCTGCTAATTGTTTTTTGTTTTCCTCTTTCCTTTTTTTATTTTCAGTTCTCTTTTCGGTTTCGGTTTCCCATGCTTGGAAAAGTCTGTACTCTTCCTTACGTTTTAATTTTTTCTTTGGGTCTTTTATTAACGTAACTTCTTGTTTCACGGCAGCTCTCAGCTGGGTAACAGCTGAGGGATTGCATTTTCCTTCCCAAGTGGGACTTTTTATTTTCTTAGGATTTCTCCATCTACAAGCACTAATTTGTCCGGCACCTGGACATTTCTTTTCTAGCCACTGCTCGTCAGCAGTGAGTTTGGTGGGCTGATTCCCCATTTTCACAGAACTGCAAAGCCTTCTCTGGCACGCTTGACTTGGGAGTGGTGGCTGACACGCCCTTCTACTCCAAGCTATTCACGGAGCGGTGTCAGTTTTATGAGGTGGAACTCAACCTTTCTCCTTTGTCACCAGTACGTGGGCTTTTGCAGGATACACAAAGATGGAAGTAGTTCAGCAATTTATTGTGCTGTAAAATCAACTTACTTCCAGACACATACACACATAGACATTTGCGCGCTAATTTGTCACGAAGTACTTTCGGCTACCTCTAAAACCAATCTAAACACAGCTCCTTTTGGCGAACTTAAACCTATTTTAATTTCTTTGTTTCAACGTGTTTTAATTTGCCTAAACGTATTTTAATTTGTCACAAAGTAATTTCGGCTACCTCTAAAACCAGTCTAAACTTAGTTCTTTTTGGCGAACTTAAACCTATTTTATCACGTTTCTTTAAACCTTTACGGCCGTTTTATACGTATCAGTGTTTCTCACCCTCAGACGTCTCACTGGTGGTTCGGATCGTCAGACTGAATCCCACCGCCGTGGACCAGACTAAGAACACCAGCCCGAATCCGAATTCACGGTCCGGGTCTTTTCGGCCTCGTCTAAGAGGGCTGTGCACAGACTTCGGTGCTGGCTTCCCACGGCGTCAGGAATCAGTCCGCCAGATCCTGGAACAGAGTCACAGATAACAGTTCTGATGTTTCTGCTCCGGCTATGAAGGACCAAAACAAATGTCAAGAGATGTATTCTAAGACACTTCTTCAGCTTCGAATCAGAGAGGAGAAACACACACTGCAGTTAGTTACAGGCAAGCAAGGGCAGTCACAGTACTCGCACAGAAGTGAGGGCTCTGAGACTCGCGCCGTGCCACTGCCCTGGTCTTTATTTATACATCATTGGGTGCATGTGTGTGTGTGTGTGTGTGTGTGTGTGTGTGTGTGTGTATGTGTGTGTGGGGTCAGTGGTGTGACCCCATAAATGACTTCCCCAAACCTGCTGGTCTGGAAGTCCAACAGTTCATCTAAACAAAATGCACTTAGAGTAAAACAAACATAGATACGTTTATCCTATCATAAAACAATAAAAGAAGGTATGCCCTTTTCCCATGCTACCAGGATGTGAGTTTGAATGCCAGAACACCCTGGAATGCACACAAAGCCTACTAAAGATCACACATCCTATCACTACACAATCGATTATACACCTCTAAGCATATATGGAAACTTAAATCATTAAAAGATTATACTGACTACTAAGTACAATTTTCCATTGACATCTACAGCATGAAGCAATGGGAAAGAGCTGTTGAAGCTGGGTTAAGATGAGAGGTGATGATCAGCCAGCAGCTGTATGGCTGTCAAGAAAGAGCAAATTGCATTAACGATCAGTTCTGATCTTGTGGAAGTGGCAGAAGTATGTGAGGGTAGTACAGAATGTATGAAGACATTTCATACAAGGTTTATCAGCTTTCTTTCCCTGTAGGTAAAAAGTTCACTGCCCTCTCTCCTAGACATCTTGCCTTCATCATGCCTTCACTCACTTCCTCTTTTTGATTTCCAAAGTCATCCTACCCTGCATTCTTCCCTGATACGACATTGCAATCTCCTATCTCTTACAGATTTTACCTTTAGTATAAGTTTTAGTCCATCTGCAGACACCTTCCTCCACACTTATACTTAACCCCTTTTCAGCTTGGCCTCTCTGCCTAGCTAACTGATAGGTCCTTTTTACGCTTGCCTCACATACAATTCACTATAATTTTTTTTGTGCTTTTGCCACCTCACTTTGTTGTATGCCTACCCTTATAATACTCCTGTCTACTTTCTTCATCTCTTACTTTTTTTTGCTAGCCTCTTGCTTTGAATACTTTCCTGTACCTCTTGATTCCATAATAAAATCTCCTTATCTTCTTTCCTCTGTTCAGGGAATATACCACGCACTAAAACATGCTGAAGATATTTTTTTCAAAAGTTTTCAAAATCAATCAAATCAAAAGTTTTTTGATTTTTTATTTCCCCCAAAAATAAATTCATAAATAACACAGTTCATTGTGCTACAAACTGAACTAAGAGAACAGAAACTAAGTATTAATTCTGTCATGCTAGTACTGATGCAATAGGAATATCAGGGTTGTTATCAATATAATACGTGCATCAGGTCAATCTTTACAAGGGCATAATAGCCCTGAGACACGTATGTGCAAACTTAGGCAGTTATAGTTGATTGATTATGCGTCACTAATTCAAGTCTCTGGGTCTGTGCATTGCATCGCTTTTGCTTATGAATGCAAAAACTTTCTTTGCTACATCCATACCCCCCCGCACGCCCATCTGTCCAAGTATATTTGAAATGATGTATACTCATTGTCGCTGGGACCTTGCAAGCATGAGTGCATGTTTCCAAGCATTTTGTGAAAGTACTGACAGTCAGCTTCAGTCTATATGGACTCTGAGCTATTTTCTTAATTTTTGTATTGTAATATTGAGAACAGACGCCACAAAAAGGAGTCTTCATTTATGTCATTCGAATGCAAATGTGCACTTTACAGGCATCAGTGATGATGCTTAATCTGGGACAGTGTGGAAAGATGAGTGCTCTGAATGTATTTCAATATGACATGGCTGATTTTCCTTAAAATTACTGTTTTTCGTTAAATGCTTTGATTTCAGATGATGCTCTATTGCAGTTATTCATATATGGTGAACTTGTGAGAAAATGGTTGTGTATCTGAGTTATTTGTGTTTATAACTGTCAATCCAGTAATTACAGTTTTGTTTTATTTTTTTTGTTTGTTTTTTGTGACTCTGTTTTGGTTTCCTCCAGCTCCTGCAGAGCCAGCTCTTAGTTAGTTACTGGGCTGTGAGAATGTTATAAGGGGAGAATTCTGTAATACTCTGTAATACTCAATGAAGCTGGTTATAAAGTAATTAAGTTAACCCAGGGTTTCCTCTGCACGTGTCCCCTGCACGTTCAAATGAAAACTGGCAGGATCTGAAAAGCATTTCATGGATCACATGACTCTTCTTCCACAGAAAACTATCCCTACGAGTGCCAACTACTCCAGAGATGGTATTGAATGGTGATGAACAAATCTGTAAAGATCATAAAAACATACCAGTAAAAATGTAATACTGTTGTAAATTATTAAATAAATGCAGCAGAAAATTCTTCAGTTAATCTTGTGATTTAGTACAGATAATAAACATTTCATCACTGAATGTCTCACTGCTACTGATTATTTCTAAGGTGAAAGCTGCACATTAGAATTCTGAAACTTTAAAGTGGGTCGATTTAAACATTAAAGCTTACTGTCCCACAGCCTGATGAGGAGACATGGAAATCAACTCATCTTGTGGCAGTGAAATTAGCAAACAGGTATTCTTGGTGCATGCTCTGGGGGTTGGGGGTGCCCCTCCAGCTGCCCCCAACTTTTATGTTCTTAAAATACTTGTAAAAACTAATTGCTCGTTTGTCCAATAGCCTCTTATAGCCTTGTTACATGCAAATCTTTTACGGAGGTTTAAAAAAAATATATAAGGTAAGTTTTTCTACTTTAACGCTTGTAAAAAAAAAACATCACATGTACTCAACCATTGCAGATGATTGTCTGATCCTTAGAATAGAGAAGCAGCATGGCAAAGCAGTAGATTAGGATGGCTGTGTGTTTTGGTGCCCAGCATAACAATTTTCACCTTAAGCTCTCCTAAAAGTAATAGCTTGTTTTCTGTATTAATTTTGGGGAACTTTTTAGTCTCATTTATACCTAAAATAGTCTTTGGTTTCTTAGAAAAGATAATGATGGTTCTGTCTAGCACAAACCCCTCGCTGAAACAATCAGAGACAATTCTACTACAATGGCAAAAAGCATTGGACACCAGGCAGAACTCTTTGTGTGATCTCGTGCACGAGGGAGATGCTTGAGACGAGTACTGTTCCTGCCGCTCGAACCCCAGTCACTCTCAGTTAGCTCCCCCGTAGCACTGCTCTTTATTGTGGTTACATGAATATGCATAGTCTCATTAACATATGACGTCTTACACAGGCATCCATGTGAACAAAGAGTACCGTCTGTGTGTATGTGTAGGCATGCGTGTGTGTATGTCAAGATATGGCCCTGTGAACGCCTCCCAAAAGCTGGTGCCAGGAGTCCAGCGGTCCACCTAAACAAAGGGTTCTTATACTAAAACAGATACAGAGTAGGTGTCCTCCTATACCATAAATCAGAAAGAGAAGGTATGACCTCTCTCATGACCTTAGGATGTGTGTGCATGCCAGACCACTCTGGAAGGCACACAGAGTCTTTGCAGCCTACTAAGAATCAGACATCTATCATTATACAATTGATTATATACCTCTAAGCATATATGATTATATGTTTCTAAGCATAAATGACAATCCAACAATATAAACCAAACAGATAATGATGCAATAAATAGTTTTAAAGTATTTTTGTGGATATTTTGTTGACTCCATTTATATATGAGTCAACAAAATATGCACACTATAATACTCCACATACTTACCATACCCATACACCATACCCAACCTAGAAACCTAGTGATGGGTCCTGCAACACTGACGCACCGACGCATGTATCAAGCTCACCCAGCGAAGCCTGTATCGGTACATGCGTCGCTTTACAGTTTTTTCTGAATGCTTAAACCCTAACTCTGATTCTTATAGCACAATTTCTAAAACTATTAATACTTATAGCAAAACCACTCACTGAGTTTGCAAAACTAAAAGCACAAACACTGCTTTGCACTCAGTTTGCCATTTTGTAACACACACTTTGCAAAACTGTAGGCACAATTCACTGCACAACACTCTTTTTGCAGAACTGCAAACACAACTCACTGCTTACACTCAATTACCGAATTTCCAACAAACTCCTAGCAAAATTATACACATGTATGGCTATCATTAACACTATTTTGCCAACTGTCTGGCACACTTTCACATGTGAAAACTGTTTTAGATAATTAGTCCACTTTGCAATCAGCCTAAGCACTATAAACAGGCCACAGGTAAGCTGTCTATGTGGAGTACAATGGAAGGAGCAGCAAGAGTGAGAAGAGTGAGAATCAGAGGAGGCCGAGGGAGAGGACGTGGAGGTGAAGAAGTTGGGGGAAGAGGACGTGGAGGAGCAAGAAGAGGACGAGGAGGGGAAAGAGGAAGGGTAAGAAGAGTAAGGAACAGAATAACTGATGACATCAGAGCTACAATAGTGGACCATGTCATCAACCATGGGATGACCCTGAGGGAAGCTGGCCAACGGGTTCAGCCTAAACTGAGCCGCTACACTGTGGCAGGCATCATTAGGACATTTCGAAATGAGAATCGGTAAGTACTTTGTAGCACTGCCATACTCTAATGAGAAACACAACAGTACCATACATGCAAAAATGCTGAAATTGTTACTTTACAGAATTGCTAGACGTCCAGATGTTGGGGGCAGAGGCAGAATGTTCACTCCAGAGCAAGAGACCCATATAGTGAACATGGTGATTGCCAATAATGCAATAAGACTGTGCGAAATACAGCAGCGCATAATTGATAATGACACCATCTTTCAAAATATACACAGTGCAAGCATTTCTGCACTAAGTCGTGTACTTGTGCGCCACAGAATAAGAATGAAGCAAATTTACAGAGTTCCTTTCGAGAGAAACACAGAACGTGTAAAGCAACTGCGATATGACTATGTGCAGGTAAGCTAGTGTCATTGGTTCTGAATGTGGAAGTGCATACTGTAGTGCTGTGCATGGGCCTGATGTGTTGCATTTGTTTTGTCTTGTCCAGAGAGTGATGGAACTAGAAGCAGATGCAATGGGACATGAGCTACTTTTTGTGGATGAGGCCGGTTTTAACCTCAGTAAAACCAGGAGACGTGGCAGGAACATTATTGGACACCGTGCCATCATCAATGTCCCAGGACAACGTGGTGGTAACATAACCATGTGTGCAGCTATAAGCCAAAATGGTGTTGTTCACCATCATGCAACCATAGGCTCATACAACACTGCACACATTATTGCATTCCTGGACACCTTGCATGACATGCTCACTGTTCAGAGACCAGAGCAGACTCGATATGTCATCATATGGGACAATGTTAGTTTCCATTGGGCTGCTTTGGTCCGCAACTGGTTTACAGACCACCCATCCTTCATGGCACTCAACCTCCCTCCATACACTCCATTCTTAAATCCCATCGAGGAGTTCTTCTCTGCCTGGTGCTGGAAAGTGTACGACCGTCATCCTCATCAACAGGTAGCCCTTTTACAGGCAATGGAGGAGGCATGTGGAGATATTGACCAGGCATCATGTCAGACCTGGATACGGCATTCAAGGAGATATTTTCCCCGGCGCCTTGGACTGGAGGATATCGCATGCGATGTGGACGAAATTTTGTGGCCGGACCCAGAAAGACGACATGATGTAGGCTGATTGTCTTTTTTTTCCTTTTTTTTTTTGTGAAATTCCTATTTTGTGTTCTGACTTTGTCTTGGTTTTGATGAGTGTGAATAAATACCAATACTTGAAGTTTGGATCCTTGTATGTTTACATGACACTATGACAAAAGTGTGACCTCAAATTAACATCTGTACACAGAGAAAGCAAAAACCAGATGTGTTTTGTATTCATACCATCAGTGTGCAGTTGGCACATTGTGTGCTTAGTAGATGATGGCTTGTGTTAACTGTTTGATACGAAAACACCATTTTTACGAAGGTGTGAAGAGTTAATCTAGCTGTGTTCGCTTTTGCAAGAGAACTACAATGTTTTGATAATTGGGTGACAGGTTTTCTTATTTGTGTGTAGAGTTTTGCAAAAATAGCCAATAGTTACAAAAAATGTGCTTAAGCAATCAGAAAAAACTGTAAGAAAAAGTCACGTGATCGATACAGCTGCTGTATCGACCATTGCCAACGCGCCAAACTGTGTTTAAAAGGTACCGCATCCGCATCTGCCAAGGGAATGAGTCGCCACCAAAAAACCCCACAAAATTACTCTCGCAAAGATTAAAAAAAAAAAACATCTCTCCATAACAAAATGGAGCCTGAAAGAAAAAGAAATGTTTCTGCTGTGTGGGATCATTTTGATCTTTTAACTGCACATAAGGGAATAGTTTGCCTGTCTTTGTTTCAGTGTAATCTATCAGAATAGGAAAAACAGCAATGTGACTGTAAATTAAGTAAATTAATTATTTCATTTTATGCAGGTTAAATGTCGCATCTGTTCTGCATTTCTTACACAAACAAAAGCACCTCCTCAATGTTTAGGCATTACAGAGCCAAACATGAAAATAAGACAAACACACCGAGAATGAACACAGGTTGGCCTATATAGACACTGAACAGCTTTATCGTCATTTTTTTTTATTAATATGTGTTTTATTATTTTGAAATCAAGCATCTAGGAAGACTGTTCTGGACCAGGCAGTCCTGAATTTTATTATAAAGGGCTGCCAACCCCTTAGTATTGTGGAGAGAGTTGGAGAGAAACATTCCACAATCAGAGGATCCTTTAACGTACTGGGGGAAAAGGAAGACATCTTATCAGAACCTTATCCACCTGGCTTTACAGTTTTTGTGTACCCCACCTTCATCTGTGCCTGTGAGTTTTCCAAAGCTGTGGAAATGGTGTAAAAAAAACGCAATAGACTGAATGCAAAAATATTGGATAAACTTATTTTTCTGAATAGAAATTTATAATAAACTCTGAGCCAAATGGGTAATATTACATTCACAGTACTTTCATTTTAATTTTCACTTAATGTCATTCACAATATCTTCTTGATGCATTCTCAATCATCCAGGAAAGTAAATCTCCAAAAGTTGAATCTGTTCATCTGGACGTAGCGTTTTGTGGGAGAAACGTTTCGTCACTCATCCAAGTGACTTCTTCAGTCTCAGCTGACTGCAGGTTTCCCCAACCTTATAAACAGTAAATTTGCATAATGACTGAAACCAGCCCACTGAAGGAACAATGGGCCGGGTCTCTGTGGCTTTTAAACCCCAAAATACGCTGCGCCAAAAACTGGTCCACCCCAAGGATCGGGTCCCCCGACACAAACAGAGTAGTGTACGCTGTTAAGTGCCAGGAGGATTGTCAGGATTTATACATCGGGGAAACCAAACAACCTCTAGCAAAGCGGATGGCACAACACAGAAGAGCTACCTCATCAGGCCAGGACTCTGCAGTTTATTTACACCTACAGGCCAGTGGACACTCTTTCAACGATGAGGATGTACACATCCTGGACAGGGAGGAACGCTGGTTTGAGCGCGGAGTCAAGGAGGCCATTTACGTGAAAAGGGAAAGACCATCTCTGAATCGAGGAGGGGGCCTAAGGGTACATCTGTCACCATCTTACAATGCTGTGATTGCAGCCATTCCCCAACTCTCTGTGAATGGTACTCATGGCCATTGATCAGTGTTCTTTGATCAGTGGGTTTTGGTCAGTGATTGTTGATCAATGGTCATGGGAATTTGCATAATTATGATTAAGGAACTGACCTCACAGCCCATTGTTCCTTCAGTGGGCTGGTTTCAGTCATTATGCAAATTTACTGTTTATAAGGTTTGGGGAAACCTGCAGTCAGCTGAGACTGAAGAAGTCACTTGGATGAGTGACGAAACGTTTCTCCCACAAAACACTACGTCCAGATGAACAGATTCAACTTTTGGAGAGGTCATTCACAATATATTTTAAAGATGTCAACAATATCTGCAATATAAAAGATATAAAATGATTCCATGGAAAGTACAATACCTTACAGTGTACAAGTATGACTAGGTCATTGAATCAGTGTCTGTTGTGAGTCTCAAGTCAGTTGCCTGCAATGATATTTAAGTTCCAGCAGGTGTCAGTATGGAGCAAAACAGCAACACTGTGTCGACACAGTATCGATACAGTTTGGGGAATGTGCTGAAACGCTTCACGAGGTCTCATCTACCCATCACTACTGAAACCTAAAACTTAGCACACTAAGGCTGGAAACACTGGCCCAGGGAGCCACTGGGGGAAGGCAAGAGGAGACAGGGACTATGTAGACACAAACGAGGGGTAATTAGGGGAAGTGGAGACCGCTGGGAGAACAAGACAGGTGAGCAAAATCACAGGTGAAGAGACAGAGAGGTAGAACTAAACAAAGTATCAGAGACAAGAGAGCATCTAAATAAAACAGGCGCAGACTCAAACATATGGACTTAGTACAAAAACAAAAGAAAAACAGAAACAAACTTGTTCCATTTATTGATTTGTTTGGCGCTTATAGCTATAACATTGTTTCTTTGCCATTAGATACAGTGACCATGTGATAATTTCCAAGAAAAAAAGTTAAAATATTAATTTTATTTACTCGTTCCCGTTAAATTAATTTTTTTACTCTTTTTGGATCACTTTTTTTCTCGTTAAAAAAAACATGTCTCCCCCCCCAACGGAGTAGTCTGCGATTGAACACGCTTTGTATTTTTGTTTAGTTATTTATTTGTAATTTTAGTGTTTTATTCTTGTGTTCCTTAAAAGAGAAATAAAAAAAATAACTAGAAAGCGAAAATTTCAGAAGAAATTTTATGTGTGCCTATGCCGCTGCGAATCAGTGTAGTTTGACATTCATACGGCTACAGAGAGCAAAACTCAGAAGAGCAGCCATTCTCCACCGTGAACTATGGTAAAAACAAACACCGCTCGCGCCTCACAGATGACAGCTTACAGTTTTGGGTAAAGATGAAGTGACTTTGCACAGCCCCGATTTGCAGATGCTGTGCACACAGGTTCATGAGCAGAAGTCCCATTGTACCACGGCAGACCCGACAATGTTTGCATGAACACTCTTTGAAGCATTACGTTATGGACCACTTTTCACACATGCTTGGTGTACCCACACAGCCGGCTGTAGCTTTTCAACTGACAGCCCGACACACACCCAAAAAACAGCCGAAAGAGCACAGACTTTACGCCCGTGGGTCCACCTCCCCTGCAGCGGCACTGCAGACCACGCCCCGCCACACACATCAAACAAGTAAAATAAATATTTATGCACTTTTGCATTTACTTTTTGTTTTTTGTTATTTTTACACAGTAAATGATTAACAATGGTCTACAGCCAAACTTGTGTATTATTATACAAACTTTGGTTGTAAGATGCAGATAACTATTTAATAAAAAGCTAAATATTTTATACGAGAGTAAGAAAGAAAAGTATATCTTTGTGTCCCCCTTTCCCTGTTAATGCCCTACCTGGCCCCCTGGCAAAAGCTTTGCTAGATCCGCCCCTGCACAGTTACCAGCTGTCAGCTACACAAAAACAGGAGCTGGGTGTTTATTTGTCTCTGAGAAACAGTTCATAACTTCCCTTCAACTCATTCATGTCACCTAAAGCAGGGCTCGCAAAATTTCAAAATCCCTGGTAGCCCTTCGGGGAGGCACTCTTCAGTTTTTGGTAATAAATTTAAGTAGCCCGAATAAAAAAAAAAAGAGGACAATTTTTTGATTGATGTTTTGTTTCCTTTACAATATTATACATTAAAGTATAATACTGTAAAGGAAACAAAACATCAATCTAAAAATATTTAAAACACAAATTACAACAACAATTTCAATCATCAACTCAAATATTTGGTTCTAATTGAACAAATTTCTATGAACTTGTAAGAACTGTACAACAGGAATCAGTCTGTGTCAGATCCTTATTTTTGACATTTCCACTGAAATCACAGGTAAGAGGCAAGTGCAACCAAGATCTAGGCCATTTGCTTTTTGAAGTTTGCAAAGACTGCTAAATTTTGTCAGTGGTAGTTCACTCTTTGCAACATAGTAGGCTGTTCTAAACAGATTTTTCAGGACTTCTTGTTATGCTTGGTTTATTTTTAGTATGCTTTTTGCAATTGGTGTTTGTTCTGGGAAAGATATTGCAGACTGGGCAATAATGCATTTCTTGCATTTGTCATGGGTTCTGATGGGGTCTTTCTTAAAATGACTGGTCCCAGTAACAAAGGCGCTTGTCGACTCAGAAATCGAGGGAAACTCACAACACACCCGGCAGAACATGAGGTTATTTAGCTCGTCGTATTCCAGCCACATAAATTCTTTAGTCCATGAAACCATAAAGCTGCGCTTTCTTTTTCCCTCATAGTCTGATTTGTCATAACTTTTCCGTTTTGTGGTTGGCTTTTCTTTGGCTGCCCCTTCTTCACCCTGACCTCTCTTGTTTGGCTCTGCAGAACTAAAATACCTGCTTAAATCCATCTGCTCTTACATGCATATTTACATAACGATCAGCAATTCTCTGCGTAATCAGCCTCTATCACGTTTAAGCTTGCTGCAGGAGATTTCACTTGTCATGTTTGATAGTAAGCTAACGATTGATAAGACGATGTCAGAGGAAGTGGTGTGCAATTAATCTGTGACTTACCAATTAGTGCTGTCGCTCTCTACACACAGTTAGCGCAAAGTGAAAGTGAAAGCAAAAAACAAGCGCAAATTCAAACGCGATTTCAATGTGTCACATATTGACAGTGGCTCATCGATGCCGATGGCATAATTACTCAGCTACATTTGCGAAAGAATGCAAAAGCATTGACATATCTTTCCCTCCCATGATAGCCCGACGGGCAGGGCTGAGATGGATTTTGGTAGCCCGACTGGAAAAATCGCTAGCCCCGGGACGTCGGGCTAGCGATTTTGCGAGCCCTGTAAAGGGTAAACCTGTTTCTCCATCACCAGTTCAGCTCTGATGATTCAGTAAGGACATCTCCTGGTTTGGACCAGCCGCAAAATTAAAATCAAATGAATTCTAACAACAGCTGATCAAGCTTAAACGTGCTGCTGTTGTTTAGCGCGATAAACAAGAGCGAAAAGCCGATCGTTGATCAGTTTCACGATTGAAGTTGCAACAGGCCAGAGAATGACAGGGGAGGCTTCATAACGACAGAATAAATTGTAATATTTTCTCTGAATGTGGGACGATTCCGTTTGTACGGCAACTCTACGGACTAACCGTTATGAATAAAATAAAGTTCAACGTCAGTAACTTAGCGCGCAGAGAGCTCTATAGAAACTCCTGTGCAATTCATAACTTCTTACCTGAAATTCAGTTCACCTCACGCTCCTGCCTTAGGTTTGCCTGATCCACGATCTACCACCGGTCGATCGGCGGTCCCCTCGCCGCCTCCTATGTCTCGTTCCCGCATGTTTTTCTGACACACACCGGTAGATAGCTGCTCTCTGTTGTAGCTGCGCGTTAGCCAAGACCAAACAACTCAGTTATTATTTCCACATCGACCAGCATCATCGGCCCATATAAACGAAAAATAAGTCCACCTAAGACAGTCTGTTGGCGAGCGAACAGGTGATGGTCAGCAGTCTCACTGAAGGCAAGCCCGGGTGCTCGAAGGGTCGCTAGCCACGCTAGCTAGTTAGCCGGCAACATCGTCAGATATAATATGGGATGTTTTGACAAAACGAGCAGATATTTGAAGTTTACACACCTACATTCTCGCCTGAAAATATCTTAAAAGTTCATTTTGTGACCTAGAAACACGAATAAAAGACGTTTAAAACGAAGAGGTGTCCGCCATTGTTGAACTCGGCAGAGGCGTGCTATGCATTATGGGATATTGAGTTTAAAAACAAGCATACAGATTTCGGCCGTACTACTCCCGGTATACCACTAGAGAGAGCCAACCCACCACAAATAAAGTCTGTTTCTATGGAAATTGGCCTAAATTTGCACTAAAATCTAAATATTTCAAAAACTATAAAAGTCATGAACACCAAAAGTGTATACCATACTAGTCCAGCTCCAGCCGCACAAAATGATCTAACATATGTAACCCTATTGTCAAAACTGTTAGGCAGAGAGGCGCGGGAAAATTTTCACTAAAATATTAATATTTAAAAAACTATAATAGTTATAAACACCAAAAGTCATAGCACACCATTCCTGATCCAGCCGCACAAAATGAGGTAACATATATGAAGCTTGTCTCAAAACTGCGGGGCGAGATTCGCTGCAAAATTTCAGGCGGAAACTGGAGAATAATAATAATAATAATAATAATAAATCCGACGAATAGTAATATGTGTGCCTCTTTCCATAGGCACACATAATTAAAATAAAATGCCACCTGTACAGTCCTGTGACAAAAACGTGACGTCAGCGTTGCCAGCGTGGAACGAAGGCACGTCGCACGTCAGGTCCAGGAAGTAAACTCTCCGGTTCAGTCTGCAGGAAACTAAAAGAAGTCGGAGCGGTAAATACGTGTCCAGTTCACCATTTCAGCACGCAGCCCTCCAGACCGTACACTACGGCGTGACATAGCTACAGATTTTCTGCATCCGTTTGTGCGGGGTGCACAGTCGGCCAGCCTGTAACCTGAGTAGTGAAGGTAAGTGAGGAAAGAGAGCTCGATCCGTGCTGTGTGTGAAGGGGGTGGGCGCGCTTGCTCGTGTCTGTCTGTGTCCTGCAAGCTCCGCGTGCCCGCGCGGACGCACTGCTCCTATGCGCTGTCCGCTCGCCGTCTGCTGTGTGGAACCTCTACCAAACCTGTTTTTCTAAGGGGGCCTATAGAGCAGCCCTCGCCATAATGTACACTAAGGTGTCCTGGGGTTATGGCAGCTGCTGGCACTGCTTTGCTGTCAGGCCAGGAAGGGACAGCAGCCTGATGTGACATCTACGAAACTCCTCCCCCAACAGGACAGCAGCAGTGCGCCTGTCAGAGCAGATAGAAACTTTTTTTAAAATTTTATTTTAAGCTATACTATGTTCTAATACAGTAATAACACTCCATTTTATTAGTATAAAATAAAATTGTTATTATACAAGTCAAAACTTAATTCAAACAGAATGCAAAAGTGTGTACAGCAAATATTGATTTGATCTAGAGCTTTCTATGCTTCTATGTTTATTGATAATTAATTATTTTTGTGATTTTTTTTTTTTTTTTTATTGAACACAATAATGTAACAATGCACAATATTCAAACATTCTCTTGTTTTCTTATACTGTAAAAAGTCCCCTTTGTGGAGCATTTCCTCATATACCCGAGTGATTTCAGTAGCTGTGTTTTCGTGGTACAATGCACCTGACAGGGTCTCTCGTGACAAATTGATTCGGGGTGAGTTGCCTAGATGTGATTGTGCTACTTTACCTAAGTATCTTCACCTGTGGCCACTAGCCATGGCCAAAAGAATGAGATCATGGATACAAGTGGTATAAATGAGCTTTCTCCAAAAGGGACTGTCTGGCTGTCTTCAGATAAGTGAAGTGGGATCAGAACACCACCTGCTGCATCTTAACCACGGCTGAGGTAGTTTGGGCATCTGAATGTGATGCATCCTGGCTGACTGCTAAGTGAGGTGTTTCTAACGTATCTGACTGGGAGAAGATGACTTAATAGACAGTATATTTCTCTTTGGTATTTAGGTCACAATTAGCAGTTTTATATATACTGGTAATATATTTGAAAAATATGACATTATTATCATATTAATGTCGGTGTTTGATGTAGGCACACCTTTAATCCTACTCTAAGGACTTCATCTCCATCTCTGCAGTAATGTTTCAAACATTAGGCACATAAAAATGTGTTAAATGTTTTTGTGCAGCAGCTGTGCAGAGTAAATACAGTGAAGTGCAGATAGTCCACACACATTTGAATGCTCTACTGTATTTTACCAATGAAATGTAAGCCTGTCAAGTACAGAACCTGATAGAGTTACATTGAACAGCTGCCAAATATTCAGTAGCTGGATTAAACTCTGGTTAATCTGTCATGGAATAAAAGAGAATGGGCCTCACCTCATTATTGATCTGTTTGTCAGTCCGTTATCCAATGACTGACAATGTCCAATGAGAAACTGTGTATAAACGTGTCTGTAATTGCTACCTATTGAATGAAAGCTGAAAGTCTGTGCTTCAAACATATTTTCACTTTGTGATTAAAAAAAATGAAAGTCTTTTTCTCAAATCTTACGGTCCTTGCTATACCTATATATATATATATGTGGTTTTTGTGTTACAGAGACGAGATGAATTTGCATATAATGATGTGTATACAGTACGTTGGATTGTAACCCCCGTATTATTCATCTGTTATGTATGTACTGTATAACAATAGATATCTCTTATTTACAAGTGTTAGTGAAGTGGCTGTTGGCTTAATTAGAGAAGCTATCACAATATGTTACTATGAGCTATCGGGCAGCATTTTTCAGTGTTTCTTAATATTTAATAGAATTAAATAATTCATTAATCAAGAAGGTAATGACAAGATTAATTAAGAATCACAGTAGCTATTTGTTGCATTTGTAATCTCTGTAATGCTGCACATGTGGAATCTAAAGTATTTTAGGTCTTCTGTCAGAGACATGAAAATGAAACCCAGGAATACATGTGTAATTTATTAGATTCTGTCATTACTATCAGCTGTGAGGTAGTATGTAAATAGTGTAAATGTGTTAGGATATTTTTGAACTTTATAAAAGTTTCCACTGTGGTTTACATTACACTACACTACTGGTAGTGCTATCAAATGGCTGGAACAATCCCCATCCCAGTCTTTGCATGTTTCTTTTCAAACTTTTCAATTTGAACCCAATCCCAGTTTCAATTTACATTTTGTGTGTTTCTAACAGTGAGCTTTAGTAGAATAGGTCATTTATCTATTTGACATAAAGTACTTCTTTTATATTTTGCTTAGATGCAGCAATTTATTGAAACCATGTTGTACAAACTGCAGAAAATCAGTGTGCTTGAATGTATATGTGCACGTTCAGTGAATGAAATTTTTCACACAAGTAAAATTGAAACCGTAATGATGATATATATAAAATGTCAGTGTTTTTAAATCTCTTTCAGCGAGCACTCACATATCAAAGAATATGGTGGACTCCACGTTGGATCAAGTGGGAAAAAATCTGAGTGAAGCCATGAGGTTCCTGGGAGAGGAACAGAGGTAAGAGTTCATCACACTGCAGCTAGAAAATAATATCAGCAAACTACCAAGCAATTCTTATTAATTGAGTTGATTGAGACCTCACCAATGCAATGCATTATGGGACCGCAACATACAAGTCTGAGTAATTGGTATTATATTGGTAGATTCTTGTTTTGGGTTTTAAAGTTTAATTGTGGACATTGGAAACTCATCATAATGTTGAGCTGTACAATGATGACTGTACTTACACAAACCTGCTGCTGCACTAAAACTTGTGTTTGTACTGAAATTTAATGCCATAATAAAAGACATAAAACGACTTCATATCTGAATGACCTTTATTTTTAAGATGCAGAGTACAGACGCGTTCCATACAACTGCAGGGCAGAATATTACAACACTGAAAACTAAGTAACGCTTTGGAAAATCTGCTTGTTTGTTTAGAGAGCCGGAGGCAGCAACAGAGAGACAGCATTTCAGCAGAAGCTGCATCCCTGGACCCCTTCAGGGAGAGTAAGACACACACATTTATATCACAAAAACACATACACTCATATTCACACACAGGCAGTTCAGGTTGAAGTTTATTAAAGCTTATTGTTTTCTTGGTAGTTGTGATATACAGAAGTAAATTCTGATTGTCTTGTTAATGTGAGAGAAAGGACATGGAATCCTCTTTTTTTTACAGTAGTGTGTCTGTTAAGAATTTACAGTGTTTCACTTGTTCCACATTTTGTCGTGTTACCCTTATGAAATGTA
This sequence comes from Oreochromis niloticus, assembly GCF_001858045.2. NCBI lineage: Eukaryota > Metazoa > Chordata > Actinopteri > Cichliformes > Cichlidae > Oreochromis > Oreochromis niloticus. The sequence goes on from NC_031969.2 coordinate 6,653,393, forward strand.
TTAAAATGTAGTAATGTAATCTTTAAATTCAAACTTCTACTCGTAATGACAAAAAATGTGAAAAAAATGCTTCAAATTATTGCAAATTTCTTAAAAAAACAAAAAAAAACAACATATAAATATTCACCGCCTTTGTCATGACATCTCTACAACTTGATTCAAATCCACCTGTGATAAATTCAGTTAAGTGGGCATGATTTGGAAAAGCACACACCTGTCAGTATCAGGTCCCATATCAGAGCACAAACCGAGCCATAAAGTCCAATGAGTTGTCTGAGGACCTCTAAGACACAGTTCTGGGAAAGGCTACACTGCAGTATTAAAGGCCCTAATGAGCACAGTGGTCTCCAGAAAGAGTTTGGAACCAGCAGGACTCTTCCTACAGCTGGACGTCTGACAGAGCTCCAGCATTGCTCTGTGGAGAAAAGAGAACCTTCCAGAAGGATAGCCATTTCTGCTGCCAGTCAGGTCTGTATGGTAGAGAAGCCAGACAGAAGCCAAGCCTCAGTAAAATGCACATGACAGCCTGACTGGAGGAAACCAGGCACTGCTCGTCACTTTGCCAATACCAACCCTACAGCGAAGCATGGTGGTGCCAGCATCATGCTGTGGGGATATTTTTTAGGCAGCAGGAACAATGCAGGAATGTACAGAGACATCCTTTGTGTAGGGAAAACATGTAATCCATTTTAGAGAAAGGTGGTAGCGTGGTTAAATGTAGAACAAATTAAGCACTGGGAATACTTTCCAGATGCACTCCATTTATCAGTGTTGATTCTGTGTGGATTAGAGAAAAAATACATTCAACCTTGTGCATCTTATTTTTTTCTTTTAAGTCACTGAACTGATACCAGTGATATCAGTGAATCAGCACTGGAAACAAGAGACGGAGGAATATTTTCTGAATAGGCGAAGATAAGATAAGATAAGATAAGATAAGATAACCTTTATTAGTCCCACATGTGGGAAATTTGTTTTGTCAGGTCCTACTACTCGACAAGTTTCAAAGTGAATCCAAAGGCAGGGATAGAGAGAAGCTGACAGGGAAAGCTTTGTTGTTGGAGCTTTAGATTTAGCTCCACTCACTTCAGTACATTACAGTACATTTCATATGAAGTGTTCTTCATGTCTACTGTACAGTGGTCAGGATGTTGCCACTATACTGCGCCTGGTTCATAACCTAATTCATGAAGAGGAGGACGAAGAAGATAAACCCAGTCAGAAGTAAGTCAGTTTTATTTACATACCGCCAATTCACAATAATAGTCCGCACAAGGCTGATCAGAAAAGGCAATGATAGAACGGTGCTCATTAGAAAGTGCTGTGTCCAGCAGGATGCAGAATGTGGGTGAGCACGGTCAGATGGCGTTGCTGGGTCACAGCCTGGCAGCCTACATCTCAATGATGGACAAAGAGCAACTGCGAAAGCTAACCACTCGGATCCAGTCTGACACCACCCTGTGGCTCTGCAGGCTCTTCAGGTATGACCCTGCAACTGTGCATCTGTGGAAATCACTGGTGACAGTGTGGAAATCACCATCATACACATGCCATATGGCGTCTTGTCTTAATTATTAAAAGATTTCTAAAAATGAGGTCTAGAAACATGATAACTTGATGACTTCTTCAGACTAATGATAACAGGACATATTCATTTTCACTACAGACTTCATCAAATATTTACAGAAGAATAGGAAGTATTGTTTGAATTGATATTGTTTCTACAAAGCAAGTTTTGATTTTGCAAGGCCTGATGAGGAGGGCACCAGGGGCACCTCTACATTACGTTTTGGAGGCCGCCTTTCTAGCTCCCCTCTTCATGCAAATGAGTTTGCTATTTTTTTAAATAAAATCTTAAAAATATGCCAATATAGAACCGAGTCCTAATATACTACAGTTATATTTAGCATCTAATTTTTAACAGTTCTTCACTCATCTCCATCTCTTTACGACCTTTTCTATATTTCTAAATGAACACTCTCAAAGCAAAGATTGCATCTCTAGTGCAATGCTTGCTTCACCTCTCATCCTAACATGGCTTTATCAAGTCTTTCTCATAGTGTCATAATATGGCACATCAGCTTTATCCCTCTGTAACTGCTACAGCTCTGCCCATCACCATTGCCCTTGGAAGATGAGATACGTTACTGTCAATATGCAAGATTGTACAATCAAATGCTACTACTACTACTAGTACACTTGTGTTAAACAATCTGTTCAGAAAGTTCACTACCCTCTCTTCTAAACATCTCCAGGCATTGCAAACACCCCTAATTATCCTTTTCACAGTCTGTTGTGAAAATGTAAAACCCTGCACCCCTATTAAATGTTTTTTCCTCCATGTCAATGGGGGTCACACTGCTGAATCAAAACAACAGAAATATTTCTAATAATGAAATTTGCTTATTTGGACTATTATTTTAATCCTTTTGCACCATCCAACCATCCATGCTGCTCATCTGTTCCTCAGGTATGAGAATGGGTCTACCTGCTTTCATGAGGATGACAGGGATGGCCTTGTAAAAGTGTGTCGGCTGGTTATCAATGCTCGCTATGAAGAATATGCCACTGAGGGTTATGTGGTCCTAAACACCAGGCAGCCAGTCATCTATCAAGGTGCCTCCTGCAGGTCTGGGCTCGGACAGCATCTGTGCAGCCAGGTAGGATGGCTGGGACACATGAGCTCATGAATATGTTTTTAAAAAAGGCGTGTGTAAATACTTTATAGCAATACACCTCGGTAGTCACGGTAATGGCAGATCCAATCCTACACTACCAACTAATTTTAGAAACAGAGTTACCTTCCAGCACAAACATGTGCTTACCTAGCATGATTGCTTTGAGGGGAAAGGCACCAGAGATGACACTGCTTTTATCCTTTGACTCCACTTTTTTTTTTAAATCAAACCTGAAATAATAATATTGCAACTTATACACTTCAGACATTTTCCTTCGTTTTTCCTTTGGTTTTTCGGGGGGGGGTTGAAGGACAGTATTACCATTATATAGGATCTCTTGTACTTCATCCAGTTGAATACTTAATAGATAGTGATTTTCATGCCAGTGTTTGTATCATTAGCTTGGCCTGCCTCTCTCCAGTTTGTGCACAGTGCCATGCAACACCCTCTTTGGATCCCAACACCAAATGGTAGGAGAACACAGATTAGAAAAACACATAAACCTATCTGTTAGGTAGTTTAGATAAAAACTACCTGACATGGATCCTTTTTGTCATTGTCAGGATGTTGCCCTGTTGGAAAAACTCATCAAAGAGGACATAAATGCAGGGAAGCTTCCTTTGTTGCTGATTGCCAATGCAGGTAAAGGACAGCCACAGTTTAAACATTGCACTTTATATATGTCTGTGCTTAAAGAGTTAAAGATGATCCATATGTTGGTAGAACAGCAGTTCAGAATACAGAGAATACTCTGCATTTTGAATATGAACTTCAGTGACTTATATGTTTTTGGTATATTTCCATTCATCCAACCATCCATTCTCTTCCGCTTATTTTTATTTTTCAGGTACCCCTGGAGCAGGCCACACAGACAAGTTAGGTCGACTGAAGGAACTGTGTGATCAGTACAACTTGTGGCTTCATGTCGAGGGGTGGGTAGCTTCTGTCAACCTCCAAAATAGATTGACTGCAAAAACAAAACAATTTCAAAGGAATGTTTAGACTGATTTTATATTTATGCAAAGTACATTTTCGATGACCCAGCTTCTGTGATATTATGATGGCTCGTAAGTTGATAGTTGGTTCCTGCCAAGTGGCTGAAAAAGAAGCCAATTTGTTTGGATCAATCCGTAAACTCTGTCAGGTTATGTGGGTTATTGTTGAGGCAGCAGTCTAATCAGATATGCTCAGACCTGAGTCTGGGCATAGACTACCATGACCTGGATGACTGAGAACCTTCATGGACATGTGTGCAACATTTCACATCAGTGAACCGTCCCAGTCATATGTTCAAATCACCCCAATTGCCCCTTGCTCTGCACACTCTAAGCCCCATCTCAATGGACGAACTCTTTATAACTAGCCCTTTCTCCAAGGGAGAGCTCAACTACATTTCTGAGAAAACCAATTTCCACTTCTCATATTTGCAATATCATCATTTTAGTCAATACCCAGAGCTCAAGGACATATCAGAGGGAAGAGAGTTGCTCAACCAGTGAATTGACATCTTCACTTTCACATTCAGCTCACTCTTCACCATAGTCGATCAGTACAATTCTGTTATCTTTCAGTCTCTCACTCAACTCCCTCCTTACGCTTGAATAAAGTCCCAAAACACAGACAGGGTACTCCATCCTTTTTCCAGCTGAGAACCATGGCCTTAGACTTGGAGGTTCTCCAGTCTTTGCCTAGTGAGGCTAACAGAATCACGTCATTCGCAAAAAATAGACAGGTGAGTAGAGCAACACTTCCCCCTGATGGTTTGCCAGAATTGCTTTGAGGCAGACTGAAAGCCTATTTTCGTGGCCTAACCAAACCAAAGTCCTCCCACCCCTGCCTGCTGCCTCTCACCTAAGACAACTTCAACAAAATTGAGCTCTTCTTCAGGAGACCGGTTCCAGAAATCTAGCTGTGCATTATGCGATTATGTCTAGCCAACTCTCTTGTCTTCATCCATTTTCTTACCTGTACAACTATAGCAAAAGCTTGGTTTGCAATGCTAGTACTCTGCAAGCTCTTTGCCACTAATTCTTGAAGAAAAAGTTGAGTTTTTTTTTAAATTTACATTGCTGCTGTAATGTTAGCTGATTATGTGTTTTCTTTTTCAGGGTTAATCTGGCGACCCTAGCACTGGGTCAGGTCACCTCTTCTATCATGGTAAACTTATATTAAAATCTATCCAATATGGGGTTATACTACAGTTCTAAAAAGGAAAGCACACTCCTTTGAAATTCAGAGGTTTTACATATCAGGACATAATAAAAAAAACATTTTACCGGATTCCTTACCAGGCTCTATTATTAGTCAGATAAAGAAACTGTGTGAAAAACCAATACATCCTTGCTTCTATATGAAATAAGATAAGTAGTAGCCTGATGTTGCTAATCAAATGCCGTGATTAAATGATTATCACCAAGTGTGACCACCTCTATAAAAGTAGAGGTTTTGGCAGTTTGCATGGCTGGAGCATTTAGCTGTGTGTAGCAGTGATCTTAGAGAAGCAATTGTTGCTGCCCATCAGGCCAGGAAGGCCTGATGGGCAGCAACAATCCAAACAGTTTGAAGTATATAATGCTACAGTGACAACGATTATTCACAAGTGCAAAACATTCAAACACAGATGCTGATTTTCCCTGTAGTGGATGTTCTAGCAAATTCACATCAAGGTCAGGGTATGTCTACAAAAAAACCAAAAAAACACATCCATAAAACCAGCTACATCTGAGTCTACAGGTTTCAGTTAGCATGAGAAGTGCTTAAAGTTACAAGAATGAAGGCACACTTGAAGAACAAGAATGGCTTGTTTGGAAGGATTGTCAGTAAAAAAAAGCATTTAGCATCTCACTAAAAAGAACATGACAGTATGGGTTAGGTTTGTAAAACAGCATCTGAACAAATCACAAAACTTCTAGAACTGCCTTTTGGACAGACGAGACCAAAGTGGAGATGTTTTTTGTCATAATGCACAGAACCACGCTTGGTAAAAGCAAACATAGCACATCTGCACAAATCACCTCATACGACCTGCATGAGGGGATTTGGTTTTGTTTTGCAGTCATGGTTCCTGGGTACCTTGCCTTCTTAGTCAATAATGAACTCCTTTGGATATCAAATTAGTCTAAAGTCAAATGAGAGGACATATGTCTTGAGAGCTAAAAGTTGGCCAACTGGTTCTTGCAGTAGGAGAGTGACTCACAGGCACAGCAGCAAATCAACAGCAGATGGCTGAAAAAGAAAAAAAGACAAGAGTATTGTAATGAACTCAATCTTTTTGACTTCCATCCATATCTGAGATGGGCTGTGGTCATAGTACACAGTATAAGAAAAAAAACATGCTCCTCCAAAAAAAAAGAGAAAGGAAAACACATCAGATCACAATGGGAGGAAATCATGCTCAATATACAGATGTGGCCTGGGTAATGTGTTAGGAATGAAAGAATGCGTGAAAGAGTGGTGGACCTTCCAGTTCTTGTGTCCTATGGTAAATGCCAATTAGTATCCATGTTGCCAGGCAGTGAGCACAGGGCAAACTAGAGGATATTGGGCCCTCAGGCCACCGTCATGCTTTTGTTTCTGATTGTTTGATATTCAAACCTGATCTATTGAAGGTCATTTTCTAAGACTCTGGCAGTGGTCACCTTCTGTGTCACAGCAAATCTTCTGGCAGTTGGAGGTCTTGAACTACCTGTGTAACCTCCATAGGATCCAGCTATCATCTCATGCTGCCAGTAGTGACACTGACCCTAGTCAAATGTAAAACAGTAAAACAATCAGCTTTGGAGGTTGTCGCCCCTCTAGTGCACCTGTTGTTGAGTTCATTAACACTTGAAACTGATGAACAACCCCTTTTACTACTTACCAGAAGTTTGAATGTTTTGATTCTTCACTGATTAAAAGTGTTCCTTTAATTTGTTTTGAAGATACAGGTGAAAGCTTCGAAACTCAACAGAAATAAGAGCACTTGATTCTCTACTTCCCACAGCCTCCAATGTATGAGACATTCTTGTAAGTGTTAATTATTTTAAGTTCTGTGTATCGGTGTTGGTCTTTCATGTCTCTGCAGGCAGCCACCAGAAGTGACAGTATGACACTGACACCAGGTCCATGGCTAGGACTGCCGGCAGTGACTGCTGTCACCCTCTACAGACATGAAGACCCTGCACTGGTGGGTTGACATCATTTTCAGAGAAACTGAAAGAGTGCATATTGTGATCACTTTTGCGACATCTTTTGGTGATCCAATGGCGTCTTGGGAATTATATTTGTGCAACTCCCTCATTGCTCTGCATCTCTGTATTGTGTCTCCCAGTCTCTGGCAGCAGGTTTAACTTCCAGCCACCCTGTGGAGAAGCTACGGGCACTGCCTCTCTGGCTTTCCCTACAGTACCTTGGTCACAATGGAATTGTTCAGAAGATAAAACACGCTACTACTCTGGTGAGGACTGCTAATATAGGAGATATGTCTAGGATATGTACATAGGTACATTTTCTATTTAAAATGTCACCGCATCGTCCTACAGAATGCCTTATTGGCTTGTCAAAGCAGAAAACACAGTTAAAACCAATGCCCTTTATTTTGCATAGCCATGTACAGCTTCAGGACCCTGGAGTAGCTAACCAATAACTCGTATTCATTGCTCTCCACATCAACAACCTTCATGTGTAGAACACAAAGAAACCATCATGTACACAAAATGCAAATGTTTTGAAATCACTGATTTACTGTCTGCTCTTGAAACAACTGCTCGCTTGAATCAACTGTCTGTTGACAGGTTGGTTAAGAGTTTACATTTATTTCAGAAATTAATGCATGACATGTTTCCACATTTGACTTCTTTTTGTCTCCCTCCTAGAGCCAGCAGTTCCTTCAGAAACTACAATCTCTGAGCTGTATCAAAACATTGGTAGGTGAATTTTTCAGACTTGGCTCAAAATGAGGGATGGCTTCTCTACGAGTAATGTTACTGAATATGATGGAATTCATTTTTAGCAACTGATTACAAAAGATGTGCTTCAGTAAAAAACCCAGCGCAACAAGCAAACTGATCGTTGCTATGGTCACACATACTAGTTGTTTAATCTCATTGTTAATTTTAACTGATGGTCAGTTTGTGTAATAGTTGTGTCATAAGTGTTATGCAGCCCTCTGCCACCAGATGGAGCATCGTTGTTGAAAAACCTGATCTTTTTGTTAACACTATTGTTGTTAGTTCTTTTAAAGACAAAACAATAAGAATGCGGATAGAAGCAGATATTAGCTTTTTTTAAAGGTGGATGGGCTCTCCCTTGGCGATAGTGTGAGGAGTTGAGTGATTCAGGAGGGGCTCCGAGTAGAGCTGCTACTCCACCACATCGAACAAGCCAGCTGAGGCAGTCACATCCTAGGTAAGGTGTTCAGGCTGCCCATGTCCCACCGAGGGGATAGACACAGCACATGCTGGAGAGATTATATCTCTCAGTTAGCCAGGGAACACCACATTAAGGTGGAGGAGGTTGCTAGAGAGATGGAAGTCTCGTCATGACACTTTCCATTCGCAAGTTATTAGTTGTTTGGATGTGAATTTGTCGTATTTTAACTTTGGTTGTAACATATTAAACATTGGTTTGTTTTAATGTTTTTCTTCTTTGTTTGTTTGGAGTATAACATCCAATATTCATAATGCACGATGCGAGGTGCCACACAGGTAAGTGGCATGAGTCATTATTAAAGGATGTGATTAGTGACCCCCAATATGAAGTTGTGTGTTTCAGGGGCTAGTTGTCAGGGGGCTTTTGCCTCCTGGTAGGGTCTTCCATGGCGAATTGGTCCTGGGTGAGGCGCCAGACAAAGAGCATTACAGAAGACCCATATGAGTGTAAGATCAAGTGAACTGTTCACCCTGCCCAGGATAGAGTTACCGGACCCCCACCCTGGAGCCAGGCCTGTGCAGGGTACCTGGGATCCTGGTTGGCAGGCCCAACCTATGGGGCCTGGCCGGGTGCAGCCTGAAGAAGGGACATGGGTCCACACTCCTGTATGCCCACCACCCGCAGGACGCTCTTTCCCTACCTCTCTGGTGGGGAGCCTGAGCTAGTGTGTGAGGTTGAGAGATACTGGCTAGATATAGTTGGGCTCACCTCAACGCAGGGTTTAGGCTCTGGAACCAGTCTCCTGAAGAGGGACTGGACTATGTCTCAGTCTGGAGTTGCCCTTGTAAGAGGCAGTGGGCTCGGGTGGGTATCTTGGTATCCCCTCACCTTGCTGCCTGTATGTTGGAGCTTTTTCCAGTGGATGAGGGGGTTAGTTCACTTATGCGCCGAATGACAGTTCACAGTACCCGGCCTTCTTGGAGACCCTTGGTGGGGTGCTTGAGAGTGCTTCACCTGGGGACTCAGTGAGACCTGAGAAAGGGGCGTGACTGGGAGGAATGGTCTGCCTAATCTGAACATGAGTGATAAGTACATGTGGCACCAGGACACTCTTGGACACCCAAGTGTCCAAGAGAGGGACTGAGCTGAGCTGTCAACTGATCAGCATCCTCCCCTACCACCTGGTGTTGAGTTGGATCAGGTGGTGGGGGAGCATGCTGGACAGACCAGGCACACCTAAACATATAGTGAGGGTGGTCTGGGAATGCCTAGCAGAGGCCCTGCGCTGCACTGGGCTGCGGCCACAAACCACCTGTCATGGTGGACACCGGACCACACTGTGTATAGTACAGGTGGAGTGCTCCTGACTTCAAATAAGTATATTGTTAGGCAGTAGACGGAATACTTTGTTATCCCTCTGCCTTACCGCCAAGTTTATTAAATATGAGGATTTCTACAGACAAAAGCATGAATGTGCCATGGGGTCCACAGTACGACCCACTATATCGAACCTTTACATGAGTGGAATCTCTTGGCTCTTTCACAGGGATAACACCTAGCCACTGATACAGATATGTGGATGATACGTGGGTCAAAACCTGTACTGTTCACATCAACTCAGTGGAAATAAAAAGTTCATCTTGAAAGATACAGAAGATCACAGTTTTCTGTTTCTGGGCTATGCTGTTGGATTTGAGGAGGATGGAAGGCGCAACACAAAAACTCGGCAAAACTCCAAAACACAAGCTAAGTGCAATGCAGCAAGGAGTGCACAGACCTCAACACTGGAGAAACAACAGCAGCCAGATAGCAAAACATAGAAGAGCTACCTTGACAGGACAAGGCTCAGCTCTACACCTGGACTCAAAGAATTAAGGTCACTCACTTGAGGATACCACTGTTTATGTTTTGTAAGACAGATGGTTTGAACAAGAAGTAATAGTTCACATGAGAGGGTGGAGCAAGGTCTCATAGTGTTCTCAACTTTTGATGATAATAATAAACCACACCTTTTTTCACACTTTGGCTCATGTGATGGCACACTTGATTAATAGTGGGTCCGTGACCACCTCGCACTACAGTTAAAAACCAGGGCAAGGTGAGGTGAAACATCTTCAACAAACGTTAAAAAGTCCAGTCACTTTCTTTTTCAGCTCAGAAGACTACCATGATTTGAATGACTGAGAACCTACACAGACATACAGTATGACTAAAGTTTTTCTGTATCCATACGTAGTGTAAAATAGTGGAAGAGTTTATGTGTGAATTCAAAACAATGTTTGTTTTTAAAAAACAAATATAACGAGATACTGGTGTTGATTGTTTGAGGTACAGTGATTTGTGAAAAATGTCCGTCGCCTTGGTAGGTGAAGTATAGATCGTTCTTTGGATATATTGTGTCTATAGAGTTGTATATTGTTATACATATATGTAGTGCGATAGTGTATGTTATACCCAGGATCATTTTTAATTATTAAATAGCTTTAAGGGGGTAGGAATAAATAAATGTAGACTTCATTCTAGTCTTTTTCGTAAATTGTGGTTATTTGTGGCAACTTGATTAATTGGTCAATAAGATTTAAAGCACGTGGAACAGAGGCTGATTGGCTTGCATAAGGCAGGAAAGAAAATGACTCGGAGAGAGTGATGTTGACAGAATTGAGTTTGACAGCGTGGGAAAGTAGAAGTGATGTAAAGCATAAAATCACAGCCTAACACAGATGCAGTGAACATTTAGTGTTGTTCAGGCTCAGAGTAACTTGTTCAGAAATGCAGTAATTTAGCTGTTAGTGTCATTCTGCTAATGAGATCTATGGGCATATGTGTGTAAGAGAGAGAGAGAGAGACTTCCTTTTTGTATGTTTGCATAACAGTAGTTACAGTCAGTGTGGGTTACTTTGGTTCCAGGGTGTGGTGTCGCCGATTCCACCCATCTCCAGGGCTTCTCTGCAGGATGTTCTGGGTTCTCTCATGCTGTCTATTGTACGTGGGGCCAAGCCTCTGCCCATCTTCCTCACTACTCTTTCCCCAGCCCCCTCTGTCCTCCCTTTTCCTGTTTTCCTTTTCCTCTTATTATTAATCACCATTTCCCTTCACCTACATCAGCTCAGCAGTCTTCATTGGCTAATGGATGGACCACTTCTTCTTAATTGTTTATGAAATGGACAACTCAGGCATGTTCTTTGAGGTACTTCAGAGGATGCCTGTCTACACTCGAATTGTTGCATTTGAAAAAAATAATTGAGTCAAGCACCCGTGCCTTTACTTAGCATTTAAAGATCACAAGTAGTAATATTGGAATGACCTAGAACTGAAACTTTTTTTCAGTCTACTAAGCTTGCAGAAATAAGTAGTTAATAAGGTATTTCTTCAGCTGTTAAACATGATGTATAATCCTCAGTTATGAGGCTGCTGTCAGGAGTTTACATATAAATTTTGTCTTTTAATTATTTCTTTGAACTGTTCTTTTTTTAATGATGGAAGATTATGCAGGATACAACTTTAGTGACTTGGGTGCACAAGTTTTAATGAGAGACTTTCTCTAATCAAAAGTGCACATAAATGCTCAAATATATGCATACACATAAATATGTACACCCCAACTAATATTTGCTTACATGTCCTTTTGAAGTTGTGCCTTGACCAGATACTTTTGGTTCTTGGCAGAATTATCCTGTTGGAAAGTTTCAATTGTCTAGCTGTTGATTGGAGTCAAGTTGAAGATTTTCGATTTTCTTCATTATTCAGCTGACTGCAATGTATCAGTACCACTAGCAGCAGAATAGCCCCAGAGCCTCATAGTGCTTGAGAGTTGGTTCAGTGTTTTTAGTTTTGAAAGCCTCACCTTTACCTTTCTAAACCTTGGGGTCGCTGTAGAGCAGGTAAGGTGTGTGAATATTAGGTAAAAGGCACTTAGGTGTGGAAAAAAGTTATTTTATGAATAGGTCTGAATGAGGCATGTTGTATAAAGGACTGAGATGAATTCTTCAAGCGGGCTAGTACACATTTACTTAGTAACATTCTCAGAGCTTTCCTTGAGGCATCCTTGGTTTTGCAATATGATAGCCATTATTGTTTAAAAGAAGATATAAGCTGAGAACAAAACCCTATCTACTTACTGCCCCTAGTTTGGAGGTGTGAAAAACTTGGATAATATAAAACTGAATGGCCAGTTCTGCCAGATTGAAAGGGTTCACCCATGCCTTGAAATTTTACTTGGATGAAAGAACAATGTGTCTTTAACAACCCAAGCATATTTGAACTATTCATGACCCTTACATCAAAAGCAGAAACGGTAACCTTCATTTCAGTTCAGTTCCCAGGCATGATGCTTGCTTTAACTTATCAACTGAATGTCACTGTCTTTGTGTTATAGGAAAAAATGAAATGTACCACATGCTGATTCGCTGAGATCAACTGTCTGTTTAATTGAACTCTGGCTAGTCCACTAAGCTTGTCTCTAACATTAAACTCACATGTAATATAAGTATATTCTCAGAACTGCTGTGTCCAGCTGCGCAGTTCAGACTTTTTAAAAACAGTTTTACAGTGATATTGGAGCAATTTAAATGCTCAGAGTTCTATATTGATCATTTGACGGCAACCATGAGCCATTGGTTCTACTTGACCTGCAGGGAACTGATTAAGTTCTCATTAGAACCAGTTGCCCTGAAGCAGTGGTCCCCAACCCCTGGGCCACGGACTGGTGCCGGTCTGTGAGTTGTTTGATGCCGGGCCGCAAGAATTGAGGCTCGGGTGTTCGTTAACTCGGTTTCCCTGGGTCTTTTCCGTGATGTAGTTGTGTCTTATGTTTACGCGTTACCATAGCGACCAGAGAGCATTAAGGTGTGGAGGATAAATACAACAAAATAAAATGATACGACCAAAACAAAAACTGTGGTATTTTGTAAATATAATAATAAACGCAAATTCACTGTGTAATTGTGTAACTTTATTAGCAGCGTCCTCCTGAAATGCGCCAACAACATTGAGAGTAACATCCTTCTCTCTGCCCCTTAAAAGCGGTCCGTGAAAATATTGTCTGACATTAAACTGGTCCGTAACTCAAAAAAGGTTGGAGACCGCTACCCTAAAGGGAGCCAGTGCATTATATGCAAAGCATCTCCTCAGGATGTTTTGCATATAAACTGCTTTTTTGGACCAAGCCATCAGCCAACACTAAAAGCTGAGTGTTTCAGTCCATCTAATTTTTTTTTTTTTATTCATTGGTTTAGTATACATGCATTCATGATGCTGATGGCATCATGATTCCAGTTCATAACTAACTGGCATCAAGTTAAACCAACATTTAAACAGTTCTTTGTTGGTTAAAGTGTTCCTTTAGTGGCCAGTTTATTTGACCAGATACATTCTCTAAGCTGGAGCTTTGATTTGGCTGCTTCATACTGTGAGACAAGGACTGACTTCACCACCACCACACAGAGAAATGTGATAAGTAATACAAAACCTCTATGTCCATCCATTACCACAGACATAACATATTCAGAAACCATGGACACCAAGCGTTGCTGCTTAAATATGTGTTTACCCTGCACCCTTTCCTCTTATGTTAATTGTTTTTCCATGTTAGAAAGTTACGATGTGAGTAAGGATGCATGATCTGTATCTTTGTTTGTCCAACAGGTTGAGGATGAATCAGACTCTCCTGTGGTGCTATTCAAATTTAACCAAGAAGGAAGTACTGGTAAGACTTTCATGCTCTCAAAATGCAAAAATAAATCTTAAGTTTTATTAAGGATTAAGGATAAGATAAGACAGTACTTAAGACAGCTGAATAATTATGAAACTTGAGCACAGTAAGGCAAATATTTTCAGCCAATGACCTGAGCAGCCAGTGTTTGAAAGCTACACTCTATCAATCAACAGGCTTTTCAAGGTCACTGCACATTGCACATTCACATGTGAATGTGCAATGTGCAGTGACCACATGTGCACATTGCACATGTGAATGTGCAATGTGCTATGGATACTGTAATTTAAAAAAATTCTTTTTAGTTCTCCTCCCATTAGCAAAGATATTAAGACTCATTTTTTAAGGAATGGGACATTTCGTCATCATTTCTTCTTGTACTTGCTGGTGTAGACCTGCTGCACCAATCTTCCTCTGTCCTCCTAGATGTTGCCCTCTGTTTTAATAAACTACAAAGCTATGTAACTCTTGAACTTGCAGTACTGTAAAAAGTCTTGACCCACCTCTTCTTACTTACTTACTTTATATTTTACTTTACTTTATATTTTGATAGCCAATTTGGAAGTAGTTGGAGCAATTTATTATAACAGTTCCAAATATAGAAAAACATAGAAATACACAAAATAAGGCAAAACTGAACAACAAGGTGCTGATGGTCAAAGGAAAACTGTGAAAGCCTGCTTAACACCACTTAAAAAATTAGAAGAAAGTTTCCCTCCTTGAAAGCAAAACATAAAGAAATGAGGGGTGACTCAAGACTTTTGTACAACACTGTATATACAGTCATTACATGCGGTTTTGCTCTTGCAAAGAATCAACTATAAAAATGAAAATGACTGAGATGTGACATCCGAACAATAAGATCACCATACACAGATATCGATCTCTGTATTGTGTGTTTAGCATCCAGTGGGAGTTTCTGTGCTGGAGAAAAAGAGGTCTGTGATGCCTTCAACAGATGGGTGAGTGTTTTTCTTTTTTAACATGTACCGTAGCTTGCATATTTGCGTCTATGCTAGTCAAAGCTGCTCTAATCTGTGTGAAAGGTGACATGGTAATGTTGTGTCCAGCATGCACTCACTGAACACTTTGCTATTACTGGGTTGGACCCCTGTTTCCTTAATTCTTCGTGAATGAAATTGAACAAGGTGCTGTAAACATTCCTCAGAGTTCTTGACATCACACAGTTGTTGCAGCCTTTTCTGATGCACATCTATGATGACACATCCCAGATATGTTCTATTTATGGAGGTCAGTACAGTGGACTCATTCATATATTTGAAACTAGTTTCAGATGATTTGAGGTTTGCCACAACCCATAAGACTATGGATACCCTGTGGTCATCAACAGATGGACAAATGGTAAATAGTAAATGGACTGGTTCTTACATAGGACTTTTCTACTCTACCTGAGCACTGAAGCGCTCAAATTTGGAAACACCCATGTATTCTTTAGCATTTAAACAATGCTCAGTTGTTTTACCTACAAGTCACATTTTAACCAGATATTCATATAGTGCTTTATTCTATACACTTTGGCTGTGGATGTGAAGTAGATACAGTGCTCAATTTACAATCTCCAGTTACCAATCTTTGAACTGTGAAAGACAGAGTTGGCAAAAGTAAAGACATTCTGTACTTAAGTAGAATTACAAATACTACTGTTAAAAACTACTCCAGTAAAAGCAGAAGTACTGATTGAACTTCTTTACTTAAGTAAAAGTAAAAAAGTACTGGGTGTGAAATATACTCAAAGTAAGAAAGTAGCTCTTTGGGGGAAGTTTCTATTTTGTGCAAAGCTAACTGAACCTTTTCCTATATTAACGTAAAAATAGATATATATATATATATATTTTCTGTTGCTACACTGTAAAGGGTCAGTTTGCCTTTAAACAGAAAATGTGTACAGCTAGGGGTTGAAGTGGATTCAGGAACTGGGGGAACCCTAAAACTGGTTGTAATGGCTCAGTGTGGGGAAAAGAATCATCACTAACGATCATTTCTATTGTGAGCTCCAGTAGATTAGTCTGTGCTCTTTGTGGATGTACACTTATTTACACTTACACTTAATTCAACAACATGTCAGCAGATGTTTCATGAGTTGTCCTGGCAGATCCATTACACTGACACTACACTGTTTATGATGGCTTTTTTTCTAGATAGTATAAAGTTGGTATCAAGGTGGAATTCAGTCAGTGGATCTAAGAATCATCAGCTAACATTCATATTAATCTGCTACAGTTGATGTAAACTAACTCTGACCATGAATCCACAGTCACTGTGCACCAGTCACACACTAGGTTTTTTTTTTTTGCATCACAGTACAACAAACTAAACTGTTTATCCTGCACTAAACTATTATTAAGCAAGCATTTTCATGCAACCTTAAATAACACAGTTAGTATGGCTCATATTGTTTTGCAGAATGTTTCACAATATGAAAATGTCACATGTGCAGACGCAGTATCTGATTTTAAAACATGAGGACTTGCATGTAAGCTTTAAAATTGCTGTTTATCAAATCCCACTGAGCAGGCCTTACATTTAAATCTAAGCTCTCTTCTTCTCCTGTCCCCTCTTTCTTATCTGAGTGAAGTTGACTTCACTCAGTTCTCTCCCTGTGAAATACAGCAGCTGGACCTTTAGCTAGCAACAGAGACAAACTGCACACAAACACTTTGTGCGTTTGAAAAGTCATTACCTTTATGCTCACTCCTCTTCAGTAGTGCTCGCTAGATGCCAAAGTACCACAACCTCAATGTATGGACACCTGCGGTCGTTCCGGTGTGTGGCAAAAAAAACAACTCCTCCAAAATGTGTCAAACCAAAAGTAACTAAAGTTTTCAGGTATCTGTACTTACATGAGTAGTTTTTTTCTGACCACGTTTTATTTTTGCTTCCTACATTTTTAAACAAATATCAGTACTTTCTACTCCTTAAAACAGACTTGTTACTTTTGTTACCACCAGTGTTGGGACTAACGCGTTATTAAGTAACGTGTTACAGTAACTACGTTATTATTGTGGTAACGAGCACGGTAACTAGTTATTATGCCAAAACCAGGAACGTGTTACTCGTTACTGGGATTTAGATAGGCTCGTTACTCGTTACTTCGTGTGGTGCATATCGCGGAGCTTCCACAGATTCAATAACATTAGTAAGTGGTGGAAGCCAGCAGGTGGATGAAGGAAAAGGGAGGCAAGAGGAGAGACCCGAAGCGGCCGCCGGTCCGCGTGTCAGGTGAACTGAACTTCAGGTAAGAAGTTATGACCTGCAGTCTATCGGAGTCAGATATAAACCAAGTTTAGGTGGAGTTTATTTTCGGTATGCTGACATTTTCGTACTGCGTGCTAGCTAGCATGACGGAGTTTCTATACAGCTGTGTGGGTGCTATGTTACTGATGTTGAACTTTATTTTGTTCATACGGTTCAATTCAATTCAATTCAATTTTATTTATATAGCGCCAAATCACAACAAAAGTCGCCTCAAGGCGCTTTATATTGTACAGTAGATAGCACAATAATAAATACAGAGAAAAACCCAACAATCATATGACCCCCTATGAGCAAGCACTTTGGCGACAGTGGGAAGGAAAAACTCCCTTTTAACAGGAAGAAACCTCCGGCAGAACCAGGCTCAGGGAGGGGCGGCCATCTGCTGCGACCGGTTGGGGTGAAAGAAGGAAAACAGGATGAAAGACATGCTGTGGAAGAGAGACAGAGATTAATAACAGATATGATTCGATGCAGAGAGGTCTATTAACACATAGTGAGTGAGAAAGGTGACTGGAAGGGAAAAACTCAATGCATCATGGGAATCCCCGGCAGCCTACGTCTATTGCAGCATAACTAAGGGAGGATTCAGGGTCACCTGGTCCAGCCCTAACTATATGCTTTAGCAAAAAGGAAAGTTTTAAGCCTAATCTTGAAAGTAGAGATAGTGTCTGTCTCCCGAATCCAAACTGGAAGTTGGTTCCACAGAAGAGGGGCCTGAAAACTGAAGGCTCTGCCTCCCATTCTACTTTTAAATACTCTAGGAACAACAAGTAGGCCTGCAGTGCAAGAGCGAAGTGCTCTAATAGGGTGATATGGTACTACAAGGTCATTAAGATAAGATGGGGCCTGATTATTTAAGACCTTGTATGTGAGGAGCAGGATTTTGAAATCAATTCTGGATTTAACAGGAAGCCAATGAAGGGAAGCCAAAACAGGAGAAATATGCTCTCTCTTTCTAGTCCCTGTCAGTACTCTTGCTGCAGCATTTTGGATTAGCTGAAGGCTTCTCAGCGAGTTTTTAGGACTTCCTGATAATAGTGAATTACAGTAGTCCAGCCTGGAAGTAATAAATGCATGAACTAGTTTTTCAGCATCACTCTGAGACAGGATATTTCTAATTTTAGAGATGTTGCGCAAATGGAAGAAAGCAGTCTTACATATTTGTTTAATATGTGCATTGAAGGACATGTCCTGGTCAAAAATGACTCCAAGGTTTCTCACAGTGTTACTGGAGGCCAAGGTAATGCCATCCAGAGTAAGAATCTGCTTAGATACCATATTTCTAAGATTTTCAGGGCCGAGTACAATAACCTCAGTTTTATCTGAATTAAGAAGCAGAAAGTTAGCGGCCATCCAGGTCTTTATGTCTTTAAGACATTCCTGCAGTTTAACTAATTGGTGTGTGTTACCTGGCTTCATGGATAGATAGAGCTGCGTGTCATCTGCATAGCAGTGAAAATTTATGCTATGTCTTCTAATGATGTTGCCTAGGGGAAGCATGTATAATGTAAATAGAATTGGTCCTAGCACTGAACCCTGTGGAACACCATAATTGACCTTAGTGTCTGAAGAGGACTCTCCATTTACATGTACAAACTGGAGTCTATTAGATAGATATGATACAAACCACTGCAGTGCAGTACCTGTAATACCTACAGCATGTTCTAATCGCTCTAATAGGATATTATGGTCAACAGTATCGAACGCAGCACTGAGGTCTAGCAGGACAAGCACAGAGATGAGTCCACTGTCAGAGGCCATAAGAAGATCATTTGTAACCTTCACTAAAGCTGTTTCTGTGCTGTGATGAGCTCTGAAACCTGACTGAAACTCTTCAAATAAGCCATTCCTCTGCAGATGATCTGTTAGCTGTTTGACAACTACTCTTTCAAGGATTTTTGATATGAAAGGAAGGTTGGAGATTGGCCTATAATTAGCTAAGACAGCTGGGTCTAGAGATGGCTTTTTAAGTAAAGGTTTAACTACAGCCAGCTTGAAGGCCTGTGGTACATAGCCGATTATTAGAGATAGGTTGATCATATTTAAGATCGAAGAATTAATTAATGGCAGGACTTCTTTGAGCAGTTTTGTAGGAATGGGGTCTAAAAGACACGTTGATGGTTTGGAGGAATTAATTATTGAAGTTAACTCAGAAAGATCAATTGGAGAAAAAGAGTCTAACTTAACATCGATGGTACTAAGAGTAGCTGTAGATAATATTACATCTGTGGGATGATTATTGGTAATTTTTTCTCTAATGATAAAAATTTTATTTGTGAAGAAGTTCATGAAGTCATTACTAGTTAACGTTAAAGGGATGGTTGGCTCAGTAGAGCTCTGACTTTTTGTCAGCCTGGCTACAGTGCTGAAGAGAAACCTGGGGTTGTTCTTATTTTCTTCAATCAGTGACGAATAGTAAGATGTTCTGGCTTTGCGGAGGGCTTTCTTATAAAGCAGCAAACTATTTCTCCAGGCTAAATGATGATCCTCTAAATTTGTGACACGCCATTTCCTCTCCAGCTTACGAGTTATCTGCTTTAGGCTACGTGTTTGAGAATTATACCACGGAGTCAGGGACTTTGGATTTGAGGCCTTAGTTTTCACAGGAGCTACAGTATCCAGAGTCGTACGTAGTGAGGAGGTAAAATTATTAACAAGATAATCGACCTCTGTTGGAGTAGCGTTCAGATAGCTGCTCTGCTCTATGTTGGTACAGGGCATTGAAGATGATAACAGTGGGTGGATTATATTCTTAAACTTAGTTACAGCACTTTCAGAAAGACATCTACTTTGATAAAGTCTACTCTCCACTGCTGTGTAATCAATTATTGTAAATGTAAATGTTATCAGGAAATGATCAGACAGCAGAGGGTTTTCAGGAAACACTGTTAAATATTCAGTTTCTATGCCATACGTTAAAACAAGATCTAGAGTGTGATTAAAGTGGTGGGTGGGTTCTTTTACATTTTGAGAGAAGCCAATTGAGTCTAGTAACAGATTAAATGCGATGTTGAGGCTGTCATTTTTAGCATCTACATGGATGTTAAAATCACCCACAATAATTATTTTATCTGAGCTGAGCACTAAATCAGATAAAAAGTCTGAGAAATCAGAGAGAAACTCTGTGTAAGGCCCAGGTGGACGATAGATGATAACAAGTAAGACTGGTTTAATTATTAGAGTTGCCAACCGTCCCGTAAAAAACAGAATCGTCTCGTATTCAGAGAAAATATTACGCGTTTCGTACTGAGGTGAAAAGGAACACAGTTTGTCCCGGACTTCAGCTACAATGAAAAAGACACAAAGCTGAAGCTGCACAGCTGCCTCTTCTTCTCTCATTCTCTCCCGTTTCTACTTCAATCACGAAACTGATCAATGATCAGCTGATCGGCTTTTCTCTCTTGTTTATTTCTCGCCCACTTTGCGCCAGACAGAGGAAACCAGCGGATGTCACGTTAAACAACAGCAGCACGTTTAAGCTTGATCAGCTGTTGTTAGAATTTATTTAATATTGATTTCTAGTATCAGCTGATGTTTGCTGGAGCCACAGCTGTAAAAGCTGCTGGTCATGATATCGGTTTGGTTATCTGGTGAGAGGGAAACATGCAGATGAAACCAGGAGATGTCCTTACTGAATCATCAGAGCTGAACAGGTGATGTAGAAACAGGTTTACCTTTTAGGTGACATGGATGAGTTGAAGGGAAGTTATGAACTGTTTCTGAGAGACAAATAACACCAGCATCCTTTTCTACGTAGCTGACAGCTGGTAACTGTGCAGGGGCGGGTCTAGCAAAGTGTTGCCAGGGGGCCAGGTAGGGCATTAACAGAGAAAGGGGGGCACAAGGAAATGCTTTTCTTTATTATTCTCATTTAAAATGTCTCGCTTTTAAAAAAATAATTATCTGAGTCTTACAACAAACAATTGATAGATTGATACATATATACCATCAGAACAGTGTACATCACTGTCACAACAGTGTTTATTTTCATTCAAAGGCTTTATGATTTTTCCTATAATGGCGGGCCGGTCTCTAGTCAAAATGCCCGGGACGATTTTTTGGTCCCAGTCCAGCCCTGGATGCAGCTCATCTGCAGTCTGGTGTTACCTACATCTTCCTATTCAGAAGGCAGAATTTCCAAGTTCTGAGTACAATCAAAAGCACCACGACTGCAGTTTTTGTGTTGGATGTAAAAAGCAGGCTAGAATCATGGCGGCGGTCAACGACGGTCCAGGCGTGGGATTTCTCTCGTGGAAATGTGCACATTATTTTTTCCTTTCTGTTGGTAGGTGGCACAGTGCACTTGTGGCAAGTAAGCAAGCTAGAAGACTGGCAGTCTGGCTGGTATCCAGTTACAGAAGCAACACATTAACAAGAGAATTCTGAGTAAAACCAAAGTTACTTTCCCTAGTAACTAGTTACTTTGAAAGTAACGAGTAACTTGAAGTAACTGAGTTACTTTTTTAGAGAAGTAACTAGTAATGTAACTAAGTTACTAATTTAAAGTAACTTACCCAACACTGGTTACCACCAGCCTCAATCAGTCATGCAAAAGATCAAGTTCCTCGTGATCTTTTGTGATTTTACAGTTAAAACTCATCAGACCAGACAACAGTCGCCTGAAGGTGCTTTATATTGCAATGTAAAGACCTTACAGTAGTACAGAGAAAACCCCAAAAGTCAGATGAGCCCCTATTGGCAAACACTTGGTGACACTGGGAATGAAAAAAATGGATTTTAACAGTATGAAATCCCAAGCAGAACCAGGCTCAGGGAGGGACAGCCATCTGCTGCGACACAAGGAAGTCCCCAGCAGCCTAAGTCTTTTTTTTTTTTTTTTTGCCTGTCCCGTTTGGCTCTTTTGCCATCAGAATTATTGTCTAAAGGCGAAGAAAGATGCCCAACGGATTTACTTTACCAAATCGACCATCGCAGCTTTGCCGTAATGGTCTATTTGATTCACCTTTTATTGTTTATTTTATTTTATTTTCACTTGCTAAATACGGGACAGACATGACTGGGGGAAAGAAAGGGGAGAAAGAAAGAGGGAAAGAAAAACAGCAGAGAAGAGGGACGGGGATAAAGGGCAAAAAACAAAAACCAACAAAATAAGCAGACAAAAAATACATATATCAATCACCTGGATCACCTGTTGAGAAAGAAAAAGAAAGAAAAAGCAGAAGAAAAAAGAAGAGCAACATAATAAACAACATCACGATGATCTATGGGAATATAACAGTAAATACTAAATATTAAACATTATTGTGCAGCACGTAAGATCGACAGCGCACAGTGTGCTTTGAGGTAGGAGCCAAAAAGGGTGTAGTTTGTGTGTGTGAGCACCCGTGTGTACACCTGTGAGCATGAACGCGCTTGAATTTAAAAGGTTCCTTCATGTAATGATCTGCTAGAGGGTGTGGGGGGCCACTGCCCCGTCCTCCAGGGCATGAAGCAGGTATGGAGGAGATCAAAACTCCAGACATCCAGAGGCCCTCAGAGCACGAGACCAAGGAAGACCAACAGAGGGGCAGCCGCGCCACTATCCCAGAAGAGAGCCCCAGATGAGGGGTCACTCAGCAGCCGCGGAGCAGAAGCCGGGGGGGTTGCAGTGATGTGCCCGTGTCCGTGAGCTCCGCCGGCAGCCAGCTGTGGCAGAGTGACCGAGCCCCAGGCCGAGAGGCCGAGGGCACCCCACCCCCTAAGTGGCCCGAGCGAGCCCCAGGCTCCAGGCCCTGACAAGCAGCCACCAAGGAGTGAGCCGGTGTGTACCTGGACGCCCATCTCTGGATACAAAGAACCACCAACGCACCGATGTCTGAGGGCGTCTGCCACTGGCAGGGGAAGTGGTGGGGGGAGATAGGCCTCCATACCTTGGAGGGCCTGAGATGTCCCTAGAGAGGTGGCGTCTGATACCCAACCTGACATATAGACACAGACATACAGGCACACACAGATACAAACATCCATTCCCACCCTCATGCTCTCATATGCAATTACTCAACACTCGCCCAACGTAGAGACAGACATAAAGAGACACTGTACACACAATCACTCTCCCCAAGCGTACTCTAAGAACCGGGTCTAGGTACCCTTGCCCCTGGAGGGGGAAACTGCACCCAGACCCAGGTGGTGTTACCCTTTTCCCTGGGGTGGAGAGAAGCAGACCGCCCCGACTTGGCAGCAGCAGGGAGGCCCCACAATCCAGACCCCAATCGGACGGCCAACTCCTCCTCCCAGCCCCCCTACTCCAACAGGCTGCAGAGAATGGGGGTGTGTGAAGACTCCAAACCTCCCTCCGCCCGCTCATATGTAGTGTTGATGTATGTGTGTTCTAAGGTGCATTTAAAACCCAGGAGGGCATGGAGCTACCTGCCAGAGAGCAGCAGGTAACCGCATAGCCCCTCCTGATAGCCCTCAATGTCTACATGTATTTAAAATTGAGAGGTGGGCAACGACGCCAGGGGTGAGGTGTACACCCTGATGGTCTTCTGGATGCCGTGTAGCGTGCCCACCCCCAAGATCCTATATGTATGTGTTATGAGAGTGTGAGTAATGTGAATGTCTAAGTTGTGGGATAAAATTGAGGCACAGGCAGCCAGAAGGGGACAGAGGGGGGGGATGCCTCCCCTGCACCCTGGTGACACACCTTTACCCCAAGGCCCTGCATGTGTGGGTGATTGTGGTGGAGCAGGAAGAGGGAGGGAAGGAAGGGAGGGGCAAGTGACCCCTCCCTGGGGCCAGCTCCCAGCCTAAGTCTACTGGAGCATAAATAAGGGAGGATACATGACCACCTGGTCCAGCACTAACTATAAGCTTTATCAAAAACAAACAGTTTAAGCCTAATCTTAAAAGTAAAAACGGTCTCCTAAATCCAAACTGGGAGCTGGTTCCACAGAAGAGGGTCCTGAAAAAGTTGAAGCTATGCTTCCCAATCTACTTTTATATACCCCAAGAACCACCTTCATTTTCAGCCAGCAGCCAAAATGGGTGAAATCTGCTCTCTGTTTCTAGTCTCTGACAGTACAGTACTTCAAGAAAGCAGCCCTGTTTTGTTTAATATGCATTTTTTTTTTTTTAAAAGTGACACATCTAGCAATATTTTTTTCTTTTAAAAAGAAAAAAGATTTTTCAATTTCAATTCAATTTTGATATTTTGTCTTTGTACCAGTTTACATTGTTTAAATTGTGAACTTGTCTAAACTGAACCTTTTTCCAAAGGTCCCTTGTCCTTTTTTTTCAGCAAACTAAATTATATGTATGTATTTTTTCTATTTTTTTTCTGTTGGGGTAGCTGGGTGAAGAGCTGGCTGAACTTGTTCCTACCAGTGGAATAGATGTGGTGGAGCTTGAAGACGAGGGCACCTGCATACGCTTCAGCCCCCTCCTGACAGCTGCAGGTAACATGAACTCGTGTTCACGTCACAACATTCTGCTCTTACTTATATACAATATACACTTCAATAAGGAAAGGAAAAAAAGAACAATTAGAGAGCACATCAGATCTCAAATGGGGAAAATGTGGACTGGGTACCAAGGATGCCACATAATTTGATGAAAATGACATTTCAATAGTAGTAGTTGCTTCCAGGTGCTTCAGGCTGCCGTTGCTATCCTGTATTCTGTGCATCCCCAGATCATCACCGACCCACCATCAAACCGGTCATGATGAATGATGTCACATGCAGCATAACATGTGACACACAGTCACATACATATTTATGCAGTGTTTTTATCTATGCCTAAACACTTTTTATCGTGGACACAGACACAGTAGGGATCGATTCACTGACTGTTTGATCAGCAGATAACTACCACCTGAGTAGTTAGGAGACATGCAACTCACACTTCTCCATTCCCTTCCAGTTCTGGGGACCCGGGAAGAGGATGTTGAGTCCATTGTGGCCAAAATGACAGAGCTGATATTTGTAATGAGCTCCACAATGTCCCTCAGAGAAGACTTCAGAGAGGAAACACACAAACGTTCACCCTCACTCAGATACATAAACGAGCTCGCCTGGCCTGGACTGGGAGTTGTCCGGTAAGGGTGCATGCAGCTTACATGAAGTTCTTGACTAAATATGTTATTTGCATATTTATTAATTAGTAGTAGTAATAATAGTGTCTTTTTCTGAACTGTACTGGAAGCCTAATTAGTTCTATGCATGTTTGCGTCTATACATAAAAGGAATCTCATTAGTTTTGGGTTTGAAGTACTGTACTGTTGTTACCTGCATCCTCATATCATGTTCGCATTAATATAAATTTGATGAAATGTAGACAATTTTTTTTTAATCTGCTAAAGTTGATTTCTTATAGCAACTGTCTTGTGTGTGCCTGTGTGTGTGCGTGTGTGTATGTTTATCATAGACAATAGAAAAGATATATACTATTGTGTGTGCGTGCGTGCGTGTGTGTGTTTTCTTTTACAAATCTTCTACATCATCTTCTACATCATCATCTACAAACTGTTGCACTTTGATGCACAAGCCACTTAATAGAATAAAATTATTGGCATATATAGCACAGTCTATATGTCAAGAATTTTTACTGTATAAGTGTCCGGCATGAATTGTGTATTGACAAGCCGATACTACATTATTATTTATAATATATAAGTGTATACATTTTATTTTGGAAATGGGTAATGTAAAAGATCAAAACAAAGATGTAAAATGATTTATACAGTGCTATACAAAAAGCACTTAAATATAATATATTTAAATGATTATATTAGAGAAAGATAACCTGAGAAAATACAAAATATCGTTTTTAAATGATGATTTCCTTTATTGACCCTGGCCGTTGCCCTGTGTGAAAAGGTTAAAATCTCAAAAAAAACAACACATCGTGTGAATGACTCCACGAGCGCATCGACAGCTTATCCAGGAGGTCAAACACCTGACAAGCAGTTATCAGGTGCAGGAGGCAGTTATTTTTTCACAGGCCAAGTAGGCCAAGTAGATTTGGATTCGTTTGTTTAATAAATGAAACCGTCATTTAAAAACTCCATTTTGTATTAACTCAAGTTATCATTGTTTGATATTAACATCTTTTTATTGATCTGAAACATGTAAGTATGACAAATACGCAAAAAAATGAGAAATCTGGAAAAACATTTTTACAGCCTGTATATCTTAGTTGTATCAAGACAGTACATATGTTTGTTATTTTTTTACATGGATCAGTTTCCATTGACTAGTAATTGACAAGGTAAAGATGATTTGTTAGTGCTTGTAGGGACTTGACTGAAGTCCACAACTGTAATTTAATGACTTATAGAGACTGACTAATACAGCATTTGTAGAACCCATTCCAATACAGTACTGATGTTTGGTGATATATTGTCTTTTTTTTGCTTTCAGACACACAAAGTAAACACATTTGTTGTGTGATTTGAAAACCATGCAATATCAACACTCATGATATGGATAAGGGGTGTTCTTCCATTTCCACTTTATTTTCAAATTTTCCTTAATCAGCTGTTACAAATCTCGATATTGATAAAGAAGCAAATAGCTA
Source organism: Oreochromis niloticus (assembly GCF_001858045.2). Classification (NCBI taxonomy): domain Eukaryota; kingdom Metazoa; phylum Chordata; class Actinopteri; order Cichliformes; family Cichlidae; genus Oreochromis; species Oreochromis niloticus. Next base: position 6,679,925 of record NC_031969.2, read on the forward strand.
ATATTAAAATCAATTAAAGTCAGTGATATTAGTCTGTCAAAGTTGGTCACACTAAAGTAACATAGTAAAGAAAGGGACACATGTATGCAGTTAAGGTCTATTGCCATCAAGGCAGAAAGCCGAGCGTTGAGCCCAAGGAACTCTGTGGTGAGGCATATCTTTGCACAGATCTATGGATATCGATGGATGAAGCCAGACAACCATATTTATTAAAAACCCTTCATCTTATTATGTCCTAATTTGCTGTTGTTCCAAAGCACTAGCATAGCAGACATGAAAAGGAAGGAAACTCAGTGTCTCATCACTAAAGCTTTTATCTGTTTAATTAGTTTAATTATCATCACTCTAAGAGAAACTATCAGTGTTGCATAATTAATTTCTGTCTTTTGGTCTTTAGCAGTATTCTCAAACTGTCACAAGATCTGTTTGTTTTCAGTAGTTTTCACACTTGTGGATGTGATTGATGCTGTGATGTTCAGGTATGAGATGCAGGCTAATAGAATGGATGAGGACAGGAAGAAGCAGGAGCAGGAGAAAATTAACACTGAGCTACTCAAGAAACTGCAAGACCTTGACACTGACATCCTGTTTTCCACTGGTGGGTACCTCTACTTATCTGAGAGGCTTTTGGAAAAAACAAAACGGTGTTTATTGTTTTAAACATTTCTGTTGTTCTTACCTCTGTTTCTGTTTGTTTCATTTCTCAGGCCCTGAGTTTGCAACAGAGCAGGGCTGCATTTTTGTGGGAATGGTGGCAGATGATGTTGATGTTTCAGACCTGGTGGATACAATAGCTGCCCTGGGGAGGGACATAGAGGAGAGTGGGAAGGTAAGTCCTGCTTTCAGTTTGCAGAACGTTTGAAAATCTTTAGATGACATTTGCAGTTAATAACTTGTTCGCAGTTCTGATTAAGTGATTGCTATAGTGCTGGCAAAGCTGCTAATCTGTTTACATTAGCTTAACCATAGCTCTGCAGCTAGCTAGAAGGTAGCACACTATTGTTTTTCAACTAGCACAAACTGACTAACCATCTAAACATCACTGATATTTCTGCCTTCTTTTATATCTAAAGTTATAGCAGTCTTACAACTTTTATTTGCGTTACTTTTTGTTCACTGATTTTATTAGATTTGAAAAACTCTGTTGTAACTCTCTACTTGTTTGCTTTTGGGAACTGAAGGAGCATTTGGCTAATGATACTTGACTTAATGAAGTGACAAATCGAAAAAGTGACAAATTCAAACATACTGAAGTGAAGTGATCTCTCAGCTTTCATCTGAGAAAGCAGTTTCAAGAAACCCTCGCCTGTTTGCATCCATCCTTTACGTTATTGCCATCTTGTTGGCTGTTGTCACTGAAAGCTGCACTTCTTTTGTCTGTCTCCTGTGAACAATGAGCTGCTTGCTGAGAAGCAAGCAGCTTTTTTCTAGGGCTTTGCACATGCATGTGTGAATAGACCTCTGGTCTTTGAGGGTAAACTAGCTTGTGTGCTCTTACCATCTGCTCAGATTAGCATCTACAGTGGCTTGCAAAAGTATTCGGCCCCTTGAACTTTTCCACATTTTGTCACATTGATTCACAAACATGAATCAATTTTATTGGAATTCCACGTGAAAGTAGAGCTGGGCGATATAAGATTTTTTCATATCACGATATGCTTTTTTCATTTCAGGCGATAACGATATATATCACGATATAAGCCAAATAACTATATTTGTAAGATTTAAATGTGATGTTGCTCACAAGTAAAATGTGAAATAATCAATAGCTTGTTTTGATTTAAATATTTATTTCCCATAATAAGTTCAACAGGGCAGATGTACTTAAAATGAGGCTTCAGTTTTATGCAAAATAAAGGCAAATATTACAAACTACACAAAAGGCAGCCGCTAAAGCGTTTAAGTTTCAAAATAGAACAAACAAAACAGACCACTAAATTGTCAGTTCCACTTAGAAACAAAATATTAATTCTAAAAATAAATCTTAGTTTATTTTACAGAAAAAGAGACAAAACTGACCAACTTATATAATATTGCTTTGGAAGCGCTGTCTGAGAGAAATGTTTATGTCCAGGGAGTTGGTAACGAGGATCCATTACCTTAATTAGCTGCTTGAATCCTTCATTTTCGACCGTGTTTATTGGTAGCATTTCTTTAGCAAGAAAGTAAGCTATGGCATTCATTATGTTGCTATGTCTCTTACCTTTTTCGTCATATGGTAAGACGCTGGAGAAAGCCGACTCAATTGACTGTTGCTGCTTCACAGGGATTCTCCTGGTTGTTTTCGATGACAAATTAGCGCTTTCAGTCAGTGATTGCGCGTGCTCTAGTGGGTGGCACTGCTTCAGGTGATAAAAAAGGTTTGTTGTATTTCCAGACTTTGTGGGAACTTGATTTCGGCAGAATTTACAGTGCGCGTTACTCTGTTTTTTGTCAGACTTCAAATAGCCGAAATATCTCCACACTTCGGAACTTCTCTGGCCTTTCCTTTCGACAATCTTTCTGACATTGGAACCGTCATCTGAGTTCTCTTCGGTATTCTGGTCACCAAAAACCCGGCACGGTGGCTGGCTGCTTCCCAAAGAAATACACATGTGCGGCTTAGCACTTCAGCTGTACGTAACAAGTTACGTGACGTGACGCTGCGGCTGTGATTGGTTCGGCTCTGCGCTACTTAATTTGTATTGGCTATTGGTTTTTTTTTTTTATAAGAGAGGAAGAGAGAGATGAGGTCTATCGCAATAGTTTCATTTTTCTATCGAGAAAAGGTTATTTCGCAATACATATCGTTATCGTTTTATCGCCCAGCTCTACGTGAAAGACCAATACAAAGTGGTGTACACGTGAGAAGTGGAATGAAAATCATACATGATTCCAAACATTTTTTACAAATAAATAACTGCAAAGTGGGGTGTGCGTAATTATTCAGCCCCCTGAGTCAATACTTTGTAGAACCACCTTTTGCTGCAATTACAGCTGCCAGTCTTTTAGGGTATGTCTCTACCAGCTTTGCACATCTACAGACTGATTCTTGCTCATTCTTCTTTGCAAAACAGCTCCAGCTCAGTCAGATTAGATGGACAGCGTTTGTGAACAGCAGTTTTCAGATCTTGCCACAGATTCTCGATTGGATTTAGATCTGGACTTTGACTGGGCCATTCTAACACATGGATATGTTTTGTTTTAAACCATTCCATTGTTGCCCTGGCTTTATGTTTAGGGTCGTTGTCCTGCTGGAAGGTGAACCTCCGCCCCAGTCTCAAGTCTTTTGCAGACTCCAAGAGGTTTTCTTCCAAGATTGCCCTGTATTTGGCTCCATCCATCTTCCCATCAACTCTGACCAGCTTCCCTGTCCCTGCTGAAGAGAAGCACCCCCAGAGCATGATGCTGCCACCACCATATTTGACAGTGGGGATGGTGTGTTCAGAGTGATGTGCAGTGTTAGTTTTCCGCCACACATAGCGTTTTGCATTTTGGCCAAAAAGTTCCATTTTGGTCTCATCTGACCAGAGCACCTTCTTCCACATGTTTGCTGTGTCCCCCACATGGCTTGTGGCAAACTGCAAACGGGACTTCTTATGGTTTTCTGTTAACAATGGCTTTCTTCTTGCCACTCTTCCATAAAGGCCAACTTTGTGCAGTGCACGACTAATAGTTGTCCTATGGACAGATTCCCCCACCTGAGCTGTAGATCTCTGCAGCTCGTCCAGAGTCACCATGGGCCTCTTGGCTGCATTTCTGATCAGTGCTCTCCTTGTTCGGCCTATGAGAAATCACTTAACTCACTGAATTTAATAAACTTAACCAGGTGTTCTGACAACACTCCATCTTCATTTTTCATCAATATTTTTCATCTCCCCTTATAGATATTAATAGTGCATATTGCAGCAGGTGCAGGCTTTTTTCACTGTCAGATTTATATCCAATGGTACCAAGGTGGCACACCCCTTACATCCCCAGGTTTACCTCTTTCATCTGGTCTAAAGCCAAAGAAATCCCAAATTGGTGACTTTGTATTTCTTTTTTTTTTGGCAGTTATGTTTGGACTTGTTCTGTGTTCTAAACACGCAAATCAGTCTGTGCATGATTACATTGCTCCGCCCATCAGAAAGTCACCTGCACGAATGTATCCTATCATCATTAATTGGACTGATGAATGTCAGTTGGAAAAATTTTACATATCGCCCAACCTTATCCTAGACAGTTTAGGCTGATGTCATATAAAATAAATATCCAAGAATTCAAAAAGTAGTTTACTTAAGTTAGAGCTACATTCGAAGTTAATAAGATTGTTGCTTAGGTAAACTGTCATCTGGAATTCATGAATGGTTATTCATTGCTAATTCCTGTATACCAACATGTCAAAATAGCTGGTACGAGTAGTACTCCAGGTTTGGCTGATTCTTCATTAATTATATTTACGTTTATAAAGCAGTGATTCTTTTCTGCTTAGTTGCTGCAGAACATGACAGAGGTGGTGAGGAAAGGCATCCTGGAGGCAGAGCTGCAGCTGCAAAAGGCTAACGAGGAGAAACTCATGGAGGAGGTTTGTGTGCGTGTGTGTGTGTGTGTGTGCACGCGCATGTTTGTTGTGGAGTAGGTAACTTAAGATCAGAGGTTAAATCATTCACAAGTGGATACAAGTACCAAAACTGGTGAGCCCATTGTAAGTTGGTCTGAAATTAATGATAAGCTTCAAACATAAAGATGTTTTTTGTCTCCTCCTGTTCTCAGTCTGTGGATCCTTCACCTATAAGGTGAATGTGTTAGTGTAACTGCTTACATTAATCTGAGAACAGGGGTAGGGAAGTCATTGTAGTAGAAGCAGTGCCTTTTGTTTCAACCACGATGGGTGTAGGGCATGATACTACTCTAGGCATTTCCCATTAATGTCCACATCACCAAGGGGGTAAAAGGCTAATCCGTCAACTGTGATAACGCCTGTATATCAAAATGTAAATTCAACTTTCCTCCAAACGGCAAAGATGGGAACAAATAGTGTTTGCTCAGTTGTTCCAATAAGGCAAAAAGATCTCAACTTTAAGGTTGTCAGGATCCTCGGGATAATCAGTACCATTTATTTCATTGGAAAATCAATTAAAATAAAACTACAAGTTTATATTTGATGCCTTCATACTGTGTGGCCGGTATCAAGTCTCCGCTGAGATTTGGAAAGATGCATCAACTTGGCTTATCACAGTGATGGCTTATCGCATTCCAACGGACCAAAAGAATGACACAATTTTGACATAGGTTTGATCTTAAGGATCTAATAGTTTGTGTTTGTGCATGACATTGCAGCACAAACATGTATTTGCAAGATAGACTGGAATAAATAATGACGCATCAAATATTACATAGGCTGCAGTGAATTTCTGTCGATGCAGGCTATTGAGCTTTGAGGTTCCCAGTCAAACTTAGCTTTGAAGTAGGGCTGGGCCATATTATACCATTCACGGTAATACCGGTATAATGTTAGGCAACGATAAGAAAATAAAATATCGCGATAGAATATGGGTAAAAAGTGCATGCGCAGTGCCTTTGTTTTCATACGCACATGGCCGAAAAAGCATGGCGGCAACGGAGAATGAGAAGGGGGAAGCGGATCGTTAAGTCAAACTGATGAACCAGAATTGGTTTGTAAAAATGGTGCAACTTAAGTGATGTGGAAATAGTTTGGTGTTTGTCCGTCAGATACCCACCAAAGCACATTTTTTTTTGTAGAACATGCAAGCGGGCCGTCGTTATTACCGTATTTGTCGGACTAAGGTGCTCGTAAATCTGGGAGTAACCTGGGTCGAAAACTCCGTCCGCTTCAGGTCCCAAAGTCAAACAAACACTGTGGCACATTGAGAGTTAAAAACTGTCTAAATTCTTTCATCTTTAATAAAATGATCAGCATCGCTGCTTTACCAGGTGTAACAATTAAGTTTAACATCCAGGCATCCATGAAAACAGAATTTATTACATTTAATGGAGTTAGAAGTTAGCGGAAGTTAGCTCGCTAGTTTCGCTAGTTACCTAAACATGATATAGCACAGAAGTTCCCAAAGTGTGGGGCCCGCCCCCTAGGGGGGGCGCAGAGCCATTGCAAGGGGGGCGCGGTATGAAAATGAAATAAAAAAGAATGCTTGGACACTGCTAGCATAATGGACAGGTTTTTGATGGGGCTCCCACACAAACGCAAAGCAGGAGATGAAGCATCGCCAAATATGTTTCCAAACCAACTTCCTTCAAGCCAAAGACTAGAAAATATGGTGAAGCATATCTTCCCTTTGGCTTCACCTGCACAAGTGCCAAGGTAGGTCTCCCCTGCAAAATTAGTTTTCCCTGCATCGGGATCACGCGCTGGGCTTTCCAAATCACGGACAAACAGTATCCCACATTCTTGATTTTTAGTTCACAAACACTTCTTGTAATAACTAACTACTCCTGACATTTTGGACATGTTAGCTCTTTATACAGTAAAGTTACAGTGGGATACAAATAATATCAGGCTGATCCTGCCACAATTTATTCACCCGGTTCAAATCACGGACAAACAGTATCCCACAGTTTATGTTTTTGAACCCATTTTGCACAGAGAGGAATTTTTTGAAAAATGTATTGACAGCAATGTTGAATATTATTACACAGGAAAAAAAAACTACACGTAAATTAATTACACCGTGACACCTCTGCCTTTCTAAACGGAGGGACAGTAACTGCGTGTGTATATAAAACATGAAGATAGTAAGATTAACAGTATTTTGTCTCTATCTGCCATTCTGCAATTTATCTCATGTAAACAATAACATGGCGCACAGCGTGACGTGAAAAAAAGTACATACCTTTGATGTTGCGTGACGAACTCCGTATTCCTCATCCACACGTAACGCAAAAACTGAGTTTTTGAAAATCTCCAACCTGACAGGAGTTTTTACCCATGTAGGTGTGGACATAGCGTAAAAGAGTTAGTAGTGTATTTTATTACTACCTGTAATTTATTGCAGTTTACTTGTATTTGCTTAATTGTTTAGCCCAGCAAAAAAAGTTTGGGTACCACTCATATAGCATGTTCTGACTGAGAGATTTCTGAAAAAATTCAAACGTACAGCTCTGCTATCACTTCCAACATAAATGAAGACAGGAAACTAAACAGCAGTGACGTCTGTAGGGTTACTGAAGTTGGACTAGTTGGTATATAATGATGTGCTACGTGATCGCTAGCGACACAGCTATGTTAGCATAACATAAACAGTGAAGCTGGAGGATGAACGCTAACACTTTTCCACTTGATAAAAGTTAACGTGAAGGTTCCTGATGGTTAGTGTCACGGTCCGCCAGGCAGACCGTGGGGATACGGGGAATGAGGACCCAGTCGCGGTGCTCTGTGTGTGAACAGTGCGTTTATTTACAGTGAGGTAACAGATGCACAATAAACCCCCTTTGCTCCCTAGACTCCCGTGTGTGTGTTCCCCTCTGACGTCCGTGCTCGTGCTCCCGGCAGTTGTGTTTCTGCACACCCTGTGTGTGCTGCCCTTCTGGTCCCTCGTTCCACCTGCAGGACAATAACAGAAGCGGCCGTTAACACTGACCCCGCGCATACACACGATCCGTACTACCTAATGCTACACACACTGACTTGGAGTCTAGCTTAATGATCCCGCGCCGGTGGGAGCTCCAACACTCTCCTAAATAGCTCCCCCGACGAGCCCAGATCAGCAGCAGGTGTGTGGCAGGGACTTCAGGTGTGGCCAGTCCTCCAGCAGGGCCACACCCATCAGGCCTGCAGGTGGCTGTCCTCCATCCTACAGCCACACCTATACACCCACACCCTGCCTATACATATAACGAGTGGACCACAGAATAACACAGCATTGTGCAGACAAACACACATCCCCAAATAACCATAATAATAATAATAATAATAATGGTCCATCCTGCTCGCGGACCCCCGAGTCCTCCAGAGCCGGGTCCGTGACAGTTAGAGACAAATGCAATCGCATGGCAGGATGCTGTAAACGGACCAAACTTCAGTCAGGAGAACAACTGAGATAATCCATCCACAATACGAAGTTAGTCATTAATATACTGCAACAACATGGGAATAGAGCAGCTGTGATGGAATACAGCATTAATGAATCAATGGTACAGAAGTGGAGGAAGCAAGAAGAATGAGTTGAATAAAGTTTGATTTATCTGACTGCTTTGTTTTGCTTAATGTGCCTTATAATCCTGTGCACCTTATGGTCAGAAAAATACATATTTGACTTTTTTATTTGGCACACTGCAGTTTAATGTTGCAAAGCACCTCTTTTTAACTTCAGTGGATGTTATACATGGTTATGCTGAGGATATGTCCTTTGGTTAAAATTTCAACAAGGAATTTGCATTTGCACTGTTAAATTTTTATATAGCTTTAATGCACATAAAAAAATAGCTGCTTGTTTAAGTGAAAATAAATGGATGGGTTTTTTGCGCTAGTAAAGTTGTGGAGTTGTATTTTGTATTTTGTCTCGCATCAATTATATCGTCAGTTATATCGTTATCGCAAATTTTCAAATATATATCGTGATAAATATTTTTGGCCATATCGCCCTGCTCTACTTTGAAGCACATGCTAAAATCACTTTTACTCTTGTATTTTTCATAAAAAGATACCATACACAAAATATTAACTCTAAAAAAAACCAACAAAAAACCCCTACAATCACAGGACATTATGAAGGGTTCAAACCTGCAGCTGCAGCGCAAACGACAACGAAGAGTGTTTGTAAACGTGTCCTGGAGTTTATGCAGATGCAGACAGTGCTACTGCTGTAAGTAAGCCTAACAGCTTCCAGATCATTTATTCTGGCAATATGGCAAGATGGTCATCACTGCTTCAAGCACTGTCTATATGATCTGGTCAGAGAGCAAGGACAGCAAGCAGTCCTCTGCCCTTGAAGAAAAGACATCTGCCCAAGATGAAGAAACTTCCTCTCCAGAAGATGAGGGGACAATCTCCAAAGAGGCTGACTGCATCACCACTAATGATGAGTACTAGCCAGTGCCTGAATCCTCTTCTTTGGGGGGGATTGGGGTTGGGGGGCACGGAGGTGGAGGCTGAGCAGCTGATGGAAAAGAACATAGGAGCATTTTCTGAGAACGAGGAGCCGGTGACTGAGTGGATCCCTCGTGACGGGAAAACCATGTGGGTCCCACTACTGAAGAGAGACTGCTCTACAATCCAGTACCCACTGGTATCAAACCAGGGCTCACCCTGTATGCAGTTCCCTGCATTAGCAGCCTGAGATCTATTTTTGACTTTTTTATAACAAAGGAGATCTTTTAGCTGCTGTGCACCCTTAAAAACCTGCACGGGAAGTAAAGGTATGACGATTGGAGGATTATATATGAAATGGAGATGTGAGCCTAAACCAGAATAAAGCAATACTCCAGTGTTGCTGGATGACAACACTGGAGGTTCTCAGGATGTAAAAAAGGGCAAGGGGTTCAGACTCCAACTGACGGAGGAGCTTAGAGGACAACGTCTTTCCTTCGGTCACCTTGGCAGAGGAACTCCTCAGATGAAAACTGGCACAGGGGAAACAACCCAGAGCTTCCTCCTCAGCTCCTCCAGTTGCAACAGAGGAAGATTTTGTTGTCTGTCTTTGCCTTCACCAAAACTACCACGGCGATATCCCACATGCCAAAGCAACGGAGGAATGTGCTTCTTTTGACAACAACACAGCAGTCAGTGAGGTGGAATAGAGGAAGCCTGGAAGCAAGAAGCAATCCTGGACTACAATAGGCACAAATATTGCTTGGATAACTTAGAGAGGATGTTGGCACCTCGAGTTGTTGAAGGAAAACTAACTGATGGCTGCTGGCTCTTTTCTCCAATCTCCTGGATGTCTTGGGATACGATGCCTTTGTCCCACCGGAAACAACTTGATTGAAGTGGGGGAGTCCTCTACAACCTACAAATGAAGAGTGATCCTGGGAGAGCTGGGGCACATGCTGGTGATCTCAGCAACTGCAAGACGGCCTGGTCCCTGATTCTCAGCCACTTCTGCCATTGATCTCAAGATACAGTAGTCTGAACCAGAGTGTGACCCACACCCCACCAACAAAATGAGAAGAAGGTGCAAAAGGTGCGCCTCCAGGATTGGAACAGCAGCCCCTTGCACCAGGTGTAGAAAGTGTGCCTACAAAAACCACTCTAATGTGGTTAGTACATCTTGCTGCTAATGAAGATGCACACAGAAGCACACACACTGAAATATACATTTTGATCATTTCAGTGGTTATTTGGTCATTAAATTGCCTTTCTGGCCACTAACACGCCATGTGTGATTTTCTTTTTGGCTATTCATCCCCCCCCCCAAAAAATAAAATAAAGTAAAAATAAATCATTGTTACTGTTACTGGTACTGACCTTCAATGATGATAAAAAAAAAAAATTAGGTTTCATCATTCATATCCTAAAAAATGTGAACTTTATTGCTATTTTCCCCCAAAACGTAGTAATAATACGTAATCTGACTGGTATTCAAAGGGTTAAAATTCTGAATTTGAATGAAATTTTGGTCTTGATGAACAGCACTGATGGTAATTTAAAAAAAATCAAGTCAATGAAAGTAGCAAAATGTTTTAATATACATTAATTTTATAGCATTTTGTAAATGTAAACATGGGGTGGCCATTTTTGGCCACGAACAAGCTGAGAGGGAGGTTTTTTGTTTTTCTGTCACTGCACAAAAAATAATGATGCATATATAATCACTGATACTTTCAATTATTGCTATGCATCTTAGCTCCATCATGATTAGAAAATAAATCAGTTTGCATGTATTATTTAGAAAACAAATAGGGATTTTATGCTTTTATCCATTTTTATGGACAGAATTTCTAGGCGTAGCCAAGTGGCGGAAGGCTTTCACTTCGGTGGTCTCAGGATCTCATCTCTGCTTTTCGCAGATGATGTGGTCCTGTTGGCTTCATCAGGTGATGGCCTCCAGCTCGCCTTGGAACGGTTCGCAGCCGAGTGTGAAGCGGTGGGAATGAGAATCAGCACCTCCAAATCTGAGGCCATGGTCCTCAGCCGGAAAAGGGTGGAGTGCCCACTCTGTGTCAGGGACGAGTTCTTGCCCAAAGTGGAGGAGTTTAACTATCTCGGGGTCTTGTTCATGAGTGATGGGAGAAGGGAGCGGGAGATGGACAGACGGATTGGTGCAGCGGCTGCAGTGATGCGGACGTTGTACCGGTCTGTTGTGGTGAAGAGAGAGCTGAGTGTAAAAGCGAAGCTCTCAACTTACCGGTCGATCTACGTCCCTACCCTCACTTATGGTCACGGGCTGAGGGTAGTGACTGAAAGAACGAGATCGCGAATACAAGCAGCGGAAATGGGCTTCCTCTGAAGGGTGGCTGGCCTCTCCCTTAGAGATAGGGTGAGAAGTTCGGCCATTCGGGAGGGGCTCAGAGTAGAGCCGCTGCTCCTCCACATTGAAAGGAGCCAATTGAGGTGGTTTGGGCATCTGACAAGGATGCCTCCTGGGCACCTCCTGGGTGAGGTTTTCCAGGCATGTCCCACCGGGAGGAGGTCCCGGGGCAGACCCAGGACACGCTGGAGAGATTATATCTCTTGGCTGGCCTGGGAACGCCTTGGTGTTCCCCCAGATAAGCTGGAGGAGGTGGCTGGGGAGAGGGAGGTCTGGGCTTCTCTGCTTGGGCTGCTGCCCCCGCGACCCGGCCCCGGATAAGCGGAAGAAATGGATGGATGCTTTTATCCCTTTGTAAATCATTACAATTATGTGATCTAACTGGTATTTAAAGGGTTAAAATTCTGAATTTGAATGAAATTTTGATTTTCATGAACAGCACTGATGCTAATTTAAAAAATCAAGTCAATGAAAGTGGATTTTTTTCTTAATATATATGAATTTTATAGCATTTCGTAAATGTAAACGGGGGTGGCCTTTTTTGGCCACGAACAAGCTGAGAGGGAGTTTTTTTGTTTTTCTGTCCCTGCACAAAAAAACAAAGATGTATAAAACTCATTGATACTGTTAATTATTGCTATACATCTAACCTCCATCATGGTTAGAAAATAAATCAGATGGCATGTTTTATTTGGAAAAAAATTGGGATTTTATTATTTTTTCCATTTATGAGTTCCTAGGATTATGTGATCTAACTGGTATTTAAAGAGTTAAAATTCTGAATTTGAATTAAATTTTGATTTTCATGAATAGCACTGATGCCAATTTAAAAAATCAAGTCAATGAAAGTGGAATTTTTTCTTAATATATATGAATTTTATAGCATTTTGTAAACGTAAACAAGGGGTGGCCATTTTTGGCCACGAAAAGCTGAGAGGGAGTTTTTATGTTTTTGCTCTCCCTGCACAAAAATAACAATGCATTATAATCAATGTTGATGTGAATCAATTACATGTCCCAGACTCCACTATTAATAATACAAGAAATTCCAGTAGCACTTCAAATATATAAAATGTGAGATTTGAGGTTGTCTTACAGCTAGTGCAGTGGACAAACAAACTGGTGTTTAAAGGGTTAAAAATTTAAAAAGTAATAACTATTTTATATTTATGAAAAGAACTGAAGTTAGTTAAAAGCTTTTTGCAGAAAAAATGGCAAAAAAACATAAAAATAATAACAATTACAGACTTAATCTGTTGGGGACCACTTTTGGCCACGAACAAGCTGAAAGGGTAGTGATTTTGAACAAACCCGGAGGGTTAAATGTTCCCTGTGTTGGAAGTAGCAACTTTCTTTTTTTCCTCAGATTAATAGTTTCAGAGGGAAAAGCACAAGTTTTGGTGCTTGTATTCACTTTTGAAAGATTTGCTCACTGCTTCACTGTGTGTTCCAGAACAGATAAATAAATGGGAGTGTGCCTATACTGAGTTGTGTGTTGAAATGATGAAATGTAACTCCTGCTGTGTATTCCAGGGAATGCTGAGACAGCTCCCTGTGGTTGGCTCTGTGTTAAACTGGTTCTCTCCAATCCAAAGCTCCATAAAGGGACGGACATTCAGTCTTGCAGCAGGTAATGCATTTCTGTGTGTAACCCACAAAGCTATTCTTCTTTCAACCACAAGTCTATGTAGGTAAAGTGGAATACTTTGTTCTCAGGTTCTTCATTGAATGTTTCTTAGTTTCAGACTGAATTTAGAAGAAGAGCTTTTGAGAGAGTTATATTTTCTGTTTTAAAAACTTTACAGCTTGAATTTAATTTGCTCACACCCACCTAATGTTTCTTTGACTTGCTGTTTTAATCAATGTATTCTGTCAACAGTTATTCCTGTTCCAGTTCCTTCAAGCATTTGAGTCACTGATTATACATAAAAACTATAACTGAGTTTAAATATAGCAAATTGAGTGTATGTGTAACATACAGAGCATGAGTTGGTTAATGACTTGGTTGTGTTTTTAGGTTCTCTGGATTCCACAGAAGCGACTTACTCCACCAAAGCCCAAGCTGACAGGCCATCCCTGCAGGACACTCCCATTTCTTCATCAAAGAAACTGCCAGGTAAGATAGTTCCTGCCTTTCACTCACAATCGCTCTGGTAAAAGCAGATCGCCAATAAAAGCACTTTGTGCAATATGTCTTTGCAGTAACTACCACATAATAATTAACTTATCACTTCCTGTTGTCACCTTTCTTGCTCAAGTTTAAGGTAACCTATTCTGCTTATTTGACTATGCATAAATCATCACTGTGTGATGTTCAGCTTCAGACTGATGCCAAGTTTATTTATTTTTTTCCACTCTCAAAGCTAGCGGAGTCAAAAAGAGAGGGGCCTTTATTTGGCCGTTTCAGATCCAGAAGCCTCACCCCTGTGATGTTCGAGTCTGCAGTAATTTAGAAGAAAGTTCACAAAAAAGAAGGTGCTAAAACCAGGCCTTGGTTCATCGTCTGTCTGAAGCTAGCAGTGTACGATAAAAAGGATTCTTTTCAATCATCCAACGCTACTCTACAGTCTGTGGAGCTGGAAAAGAATAGATCCTGTTTGAGTGTTGGTAGTGAAACTAAAATTCTTCCTGCCAATACAAGGTGTAATAAAGTTTAAAGACTTTGCCCATTAAAACTTAAATATGGACAGTCTCTATTTTAAGGTTGTGTGCGTGTGCGTCTGGATTACTTCCAGGTCAGTTGCAATTTTCAGATTCCTGGAAACCCGTTTCTGACCACTTGCATAGAGAGTAAACATACAGAGCTGGGTTTCCACCAAACAGCATGTTTCAGTGGAACAGTCTGCACTGTCAGGACAAGGAGAAAACCTTTTCTTTTTTTTAGTTATTTGTGACATTCACAGGGTTGTTTTCCCATGAAATCATCTCAGTGTCAGACTGTAAATAGAGAGGTCTATAAACATGCTAATGTGTCTGAGGGAGAACACTTTACCGACTTTCAAGAGGCAAGAAGAAGAGGATATTTTACCCTCTTCATGGCATTGTACACCAGCTTAGTGCATTAAACAGCTATACCATCACCATCTTTGTCCAACATGATATAAAAATTCATGTCTCCTATGTCACCATTTGGATACAGTGGAGAACATCCAGAAAGCATAGCAGAGTGCAAGAGTCGGAAAAAGGACTTTGAGGAAGCGATCAAAAGCTGCACAGCACCGTTTGGATAAAATTGATACAAGATTAAAAATGACTTTTTCATTCTGAGAGCATTTTGATGAGAAACTACCCACAAGTTTGCATGTCATGGTAATCTTTGTTGTTTCGAATATTTTGGCTTATATTTTTATCACTGAATGATTTCATTTATTTTTTAAAAGGTTCACCTCGAAAAGTAAATCCACATGACCATGATTTCATGGACCCCATTAGTACTTTGCATTTGGTCTCAGCCACGGCATATTTAGTCTATTTTTCTCTTAAAGAACATCTTCTTCTCTTTGAAAGATCTACTTTTCATCGTTAGAGAGCTTACAGGTTTATATCTTGACCAGTTTAGTGTTCATGAAATCAACAGGTACTGATTTGTGTTGTACATCACACTTGCCTTGTGCCACAGGTCAGAAGTTATTTCGACGTGCAGGCGCGAGCACAGATTCCACTGAAACCAGCTCCACACAGGCTGAGGCAACATTCCAGGAGGAAAATCCTACTGGGATCGGCAGCAGCATCAACCCTCCGATCTCTCCACCTACACCAGAGACACCACATCACACCTCAGGCGATTTGGTGTCAGAGAAAAACCTGAAGTCGCCTTCTGAGATCGATGACTCGGAAGACTCAGATGATATGCACCCTGAAGGCCAAGAGGCAGAAGGGAGCACAAGATAGGACTGTTTCTGCAGGTTTTCTAACCATCTTAGAGCAACCAGTCTAAAAGATGCTTTAAAAAAAGTTACTGTGTAAAATGTAAATAAAAAGAGAATGCAATGATTTGAAAATCTCAAACTCAGAACACAGAAAACATGTCAAATGTTTGAACTGATAATATATAAGAAAAATGCTAGCTCATTTTAAATTTAATGGCAGCAACATGTCTCAAAAGTTGGGATAGGGCAACAAAAGTCTGGAAAAGTGACACAAAGCTGAAATAAACATGGACAGAGGTTCACCAATCTGCAAAAAACAGCTTTATTCTAAAATTATGGAGCAATTTGAGAATATCTTTGTGGACAAACATAAATATTGGATCTTTGAGTTGACACTGCGTTAAAAGCTTATATCCCTAGTGTGGGTTAGTGCCTACTGGACTGGAAGCTTGCACATCTGGAGCAGCAGTGCCTCCAGTGCATTCAGACCTCTTTTTCAGGGAAGCCTTTCACATTTCAGAAACACGATACTTTCTGCAGCTATTAAAACAGAATATCTTTATAGTTTAAGAGTCGAACACTGAATTGGCTTGCTAGCATTCCAGTTCAGAACAAACAGAAACAAACAGAAAATACAGCAAAGACAACCCCAGGACTGTTGAGCAGATTCTCTTCTTTCAGACAAGAATAGGGCAGCACTCGTCTTCCAAAGGTCAAGCCTCCTCGTTTCCCAGACATATACAGATTGTTAAAAGAAGCTGGGATGCTACTCAGTGTGAACCTGTGCCAACTTTCAAGTTATGTTGCTGTCATCAAATTCAAAATGACTGTTGAATGTTTTCCATCAGATGTAGGTGCATTGAATTATGATCAGTTGAGGCAGTCATCAGTGCTGCCTGTCAGTTGATTATAACGTTTTAGTGTAGACTTTTCTTTCAAACGGGGGATGGGCTGGAGTTTCTGTCTGCTGATTCATCTGGTGTTGGATTACAGAGCAGAGGAGCAGCCTTATTATAGATTTCTTTTGAGATTTTAAATAAAATATTTGTTAGAACTCTGGAAATCAAGCAGCTTAAAGTTAGTTTTGACCCCCTTACTGTGAATGGTTGAAGGAAATGATATGCATGGTATGCATACGTAAAATACCAACTGATATGTTGCCTTCAAACATTCCCTTCATGTGCGCATTAACACACAACACTAAGAGTTGGTTTGTATTTTACAACAATAAACAATCTTTTCTATAGAAACATTTTCCCTAAACAAAAACTGTGGACATTAGTCACAGCTGTGTGAAGCAGAATGTGATTATGGGACATGTGAGATGTTCCCATTTTTATTCACAAAATGTACTTTTGACTCTTCTCTTACCACAAGGGGTCGCTACAGAGAGATTTATGCCAGATGCCTTAGCTGACTCAGTCTCAAAGGGTATATGTGTATCCAGCTGGAATTGAACCAGCAAACTTTCACTTGCCAAGCAAAAGTGTAAACACTACACTAGAAAACTACTTTTTACACAATAATGCAACCTGAGCAAAAAGTGGGCTTCTGCCACAGAGAAGCTTTGCCTCAGGTATTCACTGTATGAGGGAGAATACTATTCTCTCCAAAATATTATCCTTAAAATGTAAGTACTATATCAGAGGGACAAACCGGGTTAGGTTGCTTTGCTTTTTCAGTTTCACCGGTTGCCTGTATCTTATGTCGTACTCTTACTCACAGGCTACGTGAACATACTGTATGCATTTTCTACTACTCCTTACAAAATAGATTGTTTTCCTTGACTCTAAAGTAGCGCATCAAATAATTATTTATGAAGAGGTTTTGTGTTTTGTTTTTTTTATTATTTTATTATTGAAATTAGGTGACAGGAGTGGAAATGGTTATTTTTCCAGCTATTATATTGGGGACACGTTTTTAAATGAATTGCACAAAAATAATTTGCTAAGGTTTATGGTAGACTCACTATTGATGCTTTATTGAAACAGAAATTTAGCAAATGTCACAACACTAATCTTCAACCCTACCAATATAAAATGACATAAAGCACTGGCAAACATGACGTTGTGGTTTTGCCTCTGCAAGAACAAAAGTCAAAACCCTAAATTTAGCTGGATGTTTTCCTAATTGCTTTGAGCCAGGTGCTGGTGGAAGGTTTACTGTAAAGAGTAAAGAATGGTTGGAATGAAGATTAAAAACTAATTGCACTTATACTTTAGATAATTATTGTTCTGCTGCTTTGCATTTAAAATTAAGATAATTTTATTGTTTTTCTTTTGGGGTTTTTGTTACAAATCTAATACAAAAATAAGTTAACAACTTTGTATATTGAAAAAAGACTTGAATAACTTGATGTGATTACATCATCGTCTGGATGTTTGATGTATTTGGAATGTTTTTCGTTTGTTCTTGTTGGTGTTTTTGAGCACAGAAATTCTTTCTTTGTAACTTTTGTCACCACATGTCCAGGGTTCGGGTAATTTCTGATTAACTGTCTGATTTTTAGTCTTTCTTTGTTCAGCTGGGAGTTGATCATTAAACGCAGCAGTCATGTTAATGATTCATGATTCCGAGTCTTAACTGTGTCACAGACAGAGTAATAAGTTAAAGTCAATGAAAAGAAGAAAGAGAATGAAATTAATTAGAGGTAAAATAAAACATCTATGGCTCACTGGAGCTCTACAAGAGTCCTCCTAGAGCCGACTGTACTACTCCATACCCATCTTCAAATTCTTTATAACTGATCACTCAGAAATAGTTTGGACTGATTTATCATCGCTCCAAGGCAATGGGTCTCAAGCATTATTGGACAAGTGACCAATCCCCATTATGTAAAAACTTGCATCAACCCATCAAATAAAATGTAAGAAAGATATTTTCCTTGAATAAAATCCCATTTCAAAAACACTTCACCCTGTGAAAAATAAATAATGGAATGCAATGATTTGCCAGTTTCACACCTATAACTTTGTTTACAATCGAATAAAATGTCAAATATTTAAGCAACATTTTACTATTTCATTAAAAATATGAGCTCATTTTGAATTTGATAATAGTAATACATCTCAAAAGTTGAGACAGGGGAACAAAAGTCTGGAAATGCAAATAAAAACTGGGATTATATGTTCTACACCAGAAAATCCGCTCAGGTCTGGGTGACAAAAATTGACATTGAGCGTTAGGGTCTGTGAAGATGTGTGTAGCTATTTTTTATGACCCAGCGTACTCTGCCAGGCCAAAAGAATTTGCGACAGCTACACATGCACCTCAGACTGCAGATTTCAAATAACAATAACAGGAATGGCTACTTGATTCTACAGCCATTTGTATACAGCCTAATCTAGGCCTAAGTGATGCTAAAAAGGAGGATCATTTTGGAACTAATTAAGTTAATTGGCAGCATGTCAGTAACATGACTGGATATTATGAAAAAAATCTTAGAGAGGCCGAGTTTCTCAGACATAAAGACGGGCAGATGTTCATCTTCTTTAGAGGTTGCCAAAGCAGATCATCTGCCTCCATCTTCCTACTCTGTTACAACAACAATCTACATGTCATCCTTCATTACATCCATGAATGTTCTCTGTGGTCTTCTGCTTTTCCTCATGCCTGGCAACTCCATACTGAACATTAGTTCACTGTATTTACTCTCCATCCTTGATACATGTCAAAACCACCTCAGCCTTGTCTCTTGTTTACGTTGGTCCGAATAAGTTAATGAGTTTGTAAACATATAAGCTTTTTCCTGTGATTTGGTTTCTTTTCGCACAGAGAATCCAGGTGAACTGGAAGCCAACCAGAAAGTGTCACTACTAACCACATGAGAATGTTCAGTCCACTCATTAGGCAAAAGTGCATTGGGTCAGAGGCAACAATACATCAAACCAAGTCTCATTAACAACTTGTAAACCTACCCTTTCACTTTTGCTTCCATCAGGAATACAGTTCTGTGTTCTGGATTACTGGAGAACATGGAGAATTTACATGCATTTTACAGCTAATTGCTAGCCCATACGGACCTTTTCATATCTATAGTACATTGCCACAAGTTTGGGGTTTTTTTAGCTCAGACTTGCAATGTTGGTTGGTTCAAATTGAAGTCAGATCACATTCACACCATAAACAGACCGCTCCTGATTTAAACTGGAACCACACTGAGAGAGCTCCTACAAAGGGTCAGCTTTTTTTTCTTTTTTTTTTAAGTTTTCTGTGTTTATATACAACTCTGAATTGAATAATAGGTTATTATTAATCTCTTCCAAATTGTTTCTTTTTGTCCCATCTCCCTTTCCTCACCCCCGGCAGACAGCTGCCCCTCCCTGAGCCTGGTTTTGCTGGAGATTTCTTCCTGTTAAAAGGAAGTTTTTCCTTCCCACTGTCACCAAGCGCTTGCTCATTTGGGGCCATCTGATTATTAGGGTTTCCTTGGTATAACTGTAAGGTCTTTACCTCCCAATATAAAGTGCGTGGAGGACTGTTGTTGTTGTTCTGTGTCAGAACTGATACTCTGACAGAGGACAAAAAGAGACAGCAACTATATTTACACAAAAGGGTGATTAGGGAAGTGGAGACAGCTGGGAAAAACAAGACACGGCTGAACAAAAATCACAACAGAAGAGACAAAACTCAAAAGGAAGCAAGACTCATGGCAATGCACAAGGAATAGAAATGACCAAAATAAAATAGGACATGAGCTAACTAAACAGGGTAAACACATAGAAATGACTGCATGGGTCGGTGAACACAGTTTGTTCTGCCATGCACAAATGCAGATTAAATCTCTAAATCATGCAAAGAAAAAGTCATATGTGAAAATGCCACGATCCTCTCCGGGCCAAAGTTCATTTAAATGGATTGAGATAAAGCTCAAACCTGTTTGAAATTGGCATTCTTTTTAGGAAACATGGGACCACATCATTATTTTATGCAAACATAGGTTCTGCTTTTTTACGTAGCAACAAGTAACTCAAAACATTATTTCTCAAAAGATCTTACCCTTTCAACTTTCTTCACCATGAAATTCTGTCCATGATGACACCATAAAGGAGATTTACAGATCTGCTTCATGGTGTCCAAGAAACCCAACGAATACCTGCCTCTGAACACCACGCCCAGGTTGCTGCAGAGATACTGATACTTCAGAGATTATCTTAGACAGTCTGTTAGTGATATTCACTTTGGTGACTATAGCCAAAGAGCAAAGGTTGAACATCTGCGTTGACAACTTTTGCCTAATAAGTGCCCAAAGATTAGATAAGACAAATGCTTTATTTATCCCATTTTGGGGATTTTTTGTTTTGCAGTTGTTTCTGACAGATGCTTATCTGTGAGAAAGACCTATTGTATTATAAAAAATAACAGTATGCAGTTTCCCTCTATTGTCCTTGTGGCAGTGGAGCTTAATCAGTCTGTTAAAAAGTCATCTCTACTCCTGGCAAGTGGTGCAGAGGATGGTCAGGATTATCCATGAGGAGAATGCTTTGTTCAGTGACCATCTCTTCACTACAGCTTTAAAAGTGTCAACTTTGCAGCCAATGCAGAGCTTGGTTCCTGATCAGTTTATCCAGTCTGTAGTCAACAGTTCCAGTGCTGCTCCCCAGAAAACCACAGCAAAGTGCTTTACTAAGCACTAGCTAACTAAGCGACAAAAAAACAAAGCAATAAAAAACAGCAACTCTCCGTCACTTTGGTGTACACACTAAAGGACCTTATCTTCCTTTGAGGATAGAGCCTCCTCTTCCCCTTTGCAAATACAGCCTGCGTACTTGTCTTGAAATTCAATCGGTTGTTGATGTCGATGCTCCACGATGCTCCGGTGATCCAGCCCCACGATAGACATGGTTCGTGTAGCCATCCTCTCTCTGGTCCAGTGGCGTGTCCAGCAGGGTGGCCTGGGGGGCACAGGCCACCCCCCCAACCAGACTGGCCACCCCAGGTGTCACCCCGAAGCTAAAACTAAAATTCAATGAAACATCAAATGTACGATCATGTTTTCACAGTGAAGCTCAGATATCCGAGTGTAAGTGAATGCAGCATGGGCTTCTGCACTATGAGCATCATGTTAGCAAAGGTAGGAGAGCCAAGCACGAAAGACGGCACCGCAGAAAACAATTTTTCGGCGAAGATTAACAGGTTAACATAGCTGGACTGGCCATCGGGCATACCGGCTGATGACTTTTTTTTTTTTTTTTGTAACGGCATGAACAATGAGAGGTGGTGGATTGGCCAGATGCTGGCCGATGTGTAAAAATAACTCAGTTGCTTGGTGGTGGCTGTGGTGGAGCTTCCACGGAGGCCAGCAGGTGGATGAGGGAAGGGGAGGCAGGAGGAGGAGAGACCCGAGGCAGCCGCCAGTCCGATTGTCAGGTTAACTGAACTTCAGGTAAGAAGTTATGACATGCAGTCTATCTGGGTCAGATATAAACCAAGTTTAGGTGGAGTTTATTTTCACTGTGCTGACTTTTTACAGTCAGTTACAATAACTCGTACAGCATGCTAGCTAGCATGATGGAGTTTCTATACAGCTGGGTGGGTACTATGATGTTACTGATAGTGAACTTTATTTTATTCATAAGGTTAGTTAGTACAGTTGCCAACGGCTCCTTAAAAAATGGAATGGTCCTTCATTCAGAGAAAATATTACGCGTTTCGTATTGAGCTGAGAAGAGACACAGTTTGTCCCGTACTTCAGCTAGAATGGAAAAAGACACAAAGCTGGAGTTATTCTGTCCTTATGCTGCACAGCTGCCTCTTCTTCTCTCAGTCTCTCCCCCTCCCTCTCCTGTTGCTACTTCAATCATGAAACTGATCAATGATCAGCTGATCAGCTTTTCTCTCTTGTTTGTTTATCGCCCACTTTGTGCCAGAAAGAGGAAACCGCTGGATGTCGCACTAAACAACAGCAGCACGTTTAAGCTTGGTCAGCTGTTGTTAGAATTTATTTAATATTAATTTCTAGTATCAGCTGATGTTTGCTGGAGCCACAGCTGTAAAGCTGCTGGTCATGATATTGGTTTGGATATGTGGTGAGAGGGAAACATGAAGATGAAACCAGGAGATGTCCTTACTGAATCATCAGAGCTGAACAGGTGATGGAGAAACAGGTTTACCTTTTAGGTGACATGAATGAGTTGAAGGGAAGTTATGAACTGTTTCTGAGAGACAAATAACACCAGGATCCTTTTCTAAGTAGCTGACAGCTGGTAACTGTGCAGGGGCGGATCTAGCAAAGTTATGCCAGGGGGCCAGGTAGGGCATTAACAGGGAAAGGGGGGCACAAAGAAATACTTTTCTTTCTTATTCTCATTTAAAATATCTAGCTTTTATTAAATAATTATCTGATTCTTGCAAAAAAAGTTTTTATCTGACGTAAAATGTATAGAAATCATACATATACCAAAGGACAGTGTACATCACTGTCACAACAGCTTTTGTTTTCATTCAAAGGCTTTATGGCTTTAATACCTGGTGGGCCGGTCTCTGGTCAAAATGCCCGATTTTTTGTCCCAGTCCAGCCCTGCAGGTTAATACTGGCAGTGTCACCATGCCAGCTGACTGTATTTCATCATCAGCCAGTGTTGTTCTTTATACATCAGTATTACCAAAGTTTACCATAAGGCAGCATAGAAAGTATTTACTTGCTTTCAGGTTTTATTCAAATGTTAGTCTTTCCAGTTGTTTCCCCACTTTTTCCCTGTTTCAAAATCAAACACCAATTTTTGAGAAGATTATCTTCTTTTTTTAATAGGCAGATTAAGTTTTGCATTGGCTAATTTGCCAACTGTATGTTAAAAATGTTCGTATTTTAATATCCAAAAATGTTTTTGCCCAAAACATATGTGCCCTATATGTCAGTAAAAATACTATGCAAATATTGCTGTCCTTCAATGCTGAGTAAACACTTAACGGTTGGTAGAATTTTTTTTTAACATTATCTGCCAATTACATCTGCCACCCTTCTCCAAATCTGTGCCCCTACCTGGCCCCCCCAACAAAAATTTTCTAGACACGCCACTGCTCTGGTCTAGTGCTTTGAACCAACCACTGCAGAATCATTAGAATTTTTAAAGAAACTTGTCAAAACTCAGCTCTTCAAAAAACTTCAAGCCTTTTTGTTCATTTATATACTTTTATTTACACTATTTATTTATGCTACAGTACGTCAGAAGAAGCACTCAAAGCGCTTTAGGCTACATACTTCATTCACATAACACAAGTGTTAATTAATAAATTAATGCCAGTGTCCTCCCGTTTCCACTCCTTTTGCACACCATCCACCAGCAATCTCCTCGTGCCAGCAGAGACTCTTTTGATTGGCTGCTATTTAACAGCCAATCTCGTCTATCTTAGAAAGCTTTTTTTTTTTTCCTTTTTTCTATAAATTCTTTAAAGTATCTAATTGAAAACAATAATTATTTATCCTGTTGGGATTTTTCATTTCAACGAAATGCATAATTGTCTCGTAACACACACCTCAGCGTACCTTTAGATTGAAAACACAAGGTCTTTCTCTCTCTCGGACTGACAATAAGCCCCTCCTCTTGTACAGAGCAGGCCTCGCTCCTGCTGGATGTTGTCAGGGTGGGCGGAGTCTCTGGCGTTGCAGAAATCGAGGAGACTGCTTCTTTGCAGCAGCAGTGGTGCCGGTAGTTTTACGTGTGGATCTTGCGGCTGTCACTGGATCATCAGTAAGTGTTCTCAAAGTCTTTATCATTTTCACATGGGTAGCTTAGATGAGATCACAATTGCTGTGGAACTGGCACATCGTGATTGTGTCAGGTCTGTTAAACGTCAGTGCACTGGGATCTGCTGCAGCCGCGACTGGATAGCTTTTAATGAAACGTCTGTCTCATTTGAACATATTATTAGTTTGGATTGGCCAGCCTATTTCGATTCATGAACCTCCAATCTCTGTGTGAACCAGCCAGAACCAGTGGGATCCAGATTTTTC
This sequence comes from Oreochromis niloticus, assembly GCF_001858045.2. Taxonomy (NCBI): domain Eukaryota; kingdom Metazoa; phylum Chordata; class Actinopteri; order Cichliformes; family Cichlidae; genus Oreochromis; species Oreochromis niloticus. Next base: position 6,704,152 of record NC_031969.2, read on the forward strand.
AGAAGAGCGGAATGGCAGTAGCACTTAAATAAATAGCGTCGTTATTAAGTTTTATTATTGCGTTATCAGTTGCACACACATACTGTCTTTATTGTCCTGGTTTATGGCAACTCCAGTCTGCAGCAAAGGGCGACCGTGTAATCAATACCTTGTTTACATGTATCCAAATCAGGACTCTTCACAGCGACTCCTAAACGCATCAAACATGTACTGCGACAAGAACGAGTTTAAAGGTTATCAGAATAACGATATATAAAAGAAGGTATTTTTCCCTATCATTAATGACACGAGACACTGTATTAACATTTATTTTGTTCTGGTTGTTGTCAGATAAAGACTTGCTGTATAACTGAAGTAAGGAGTTTAAATGTTGTATTTTATAGATTGTTGGCCAAGATTTGTATCACAATGATAAACAGAGAAAAGATAATCGCGTTATGTCTGTGTAACATTTTATTTACAAACGAGTAGCTGTTTTGATTAAAAAGTTCCTCTGTTTTTCCTTACTAATTTCTGTAAATTGGGATTGCTCCAAAATCTGATGTGCATTCTGTCAATAAAATAAAAGCACGCAAATCAGTTTTATGAATCGGGACATATTAGAATGTAATGTGGTCTTAAAATTGGGTATATAGGAACAGTAAACCTAAACAATATATTGGTCGTATCATTGGTTTTTCATATATATGAATAACAACAAAAAGACATAAATCATGATGCCATTATTTATTTAGAAAACGTAATCAATGCTGAAGTGGTGTGTTACAAACTAAGTTCATCCTTACTTCTTCCATAGGAATAAGAAGTATCTGCTGCTCCTCTGTTCCATTCTAAGAAAGCACAAAATTGCTTTTCATTGTTATGCAGATGATATCGTCTGTTGCATGTTGTGGTTAGCCACTTCTTTCTGTTTTGTCTTCAGCTTTTGCAAAATGCTGCTGCACAGGTTTTAACTGGAACATGGATGCGAGAACATATTACTCCTCACTGCACTGCCTGTTTGAAGGTCCATTTTAACATTTTACTTTATTTGTTTGTTTCTTTTAAATTCTGTATTTAAGAACAGTGTCAGACAGAAATAGTACAAAGAGTTTCCACCACACATTATTGTACAAAGTTCTACCACAATGTGTATACCACAGTTTCCAGCTTGTTTCTAGCTCAGAGGGTGACACTGCAGGGAGAAAGATTGCTGTCAAAGACATGATACTGTTATCTGTTGGATTGGCAAGTACGACCAAGAAAAGTCATTATTTTATATGTGAAGTCAGAGTTTCAGATTTGACACTTGAAGTGTCTGAACCTGACATAACCCAGAAAGTTTTTTCACCTGTGAATGAGTAAAAGAACTTATCTTCCAGCCTTATAAAAACTGCAGTGTCTCCAACATTGAGCATTTGGGTTCTTATGTTTGTCTTGATGTGGGGTTTTGAAATGTGTCATGACGGTCTTCCAACAATGCTCTCTCCAAGTCAGATGTTAGTGAAGACCATTGGCATTTGCCAATACTACCCCGGGCTTGCTCTGATCGTCTAACCCCCACCTTAGACTCCCATTTCTCTTTTACAAATGAAGTATTGTCATTGTTAGCAAAGGAGAGCGTATTGTACAGTTTACATAGCCCTTTAGTTAAAGTTTTATTCAAAGCAAGGTTTTTAATTTTTTGGAACTCTCATTCTGATGTTGTTAAATTTACAGGAGTACGATTCTGGACGTAATAGTTCTGCAATTGAAGATATTAAAAAAATAGTTTTACTCCAAACTGCATCCTGTAAAAAGAAAAAGCTATGAAATTTAGCCTTTTGAGTGAATGAAATATAGGTCCTAAGTAAGGATTCAAGTTTTAGTTAGTAGTTTCTTTCCATTTAACTTTGTAGACTTTATTGCACCAATGGAGTAGAGGAATCGATTGTGCTGCAAGGTAGTAGCTTCTTAAGCACGGTAGAGCCATCCCTCCTTTCTTTTAACAGCTGATACACGCTGAAACTCATTCTAGGTTTCTTTCCCTGCCAGATAGTCCATTTGTCCCAATTGCTAAACTGATTATCGCTTATGTCTACCGGCAAGATTCAAGGAATGTATGAAAGGCAGGGGAGAATATTCATGTTGACAGCCATAATCTTTGTGTTTAGATTTAAAAATGGTATAAGGTTCCATCTTTGCAAGTTTGATTTTATTTAATAGGATAAGGGATTGTGATTGGCTTGCAAAAGTTTTGTTGGGTCTTACTTAAGCAATTCAGCATCCCAACAGAGATTGAAGGTGTAGCTGTTCTTTGAGTCAATACGTTTTAGTGTCAAAGCCTGTGTTTTTCATATAATGATTTTGTAACCTGACAGTTTTACAAAGACAGCCAAAACTCTAAATGATTTTTCTGGCTCCGTCAGAAAAAAAAAACAACAACTTTGTCAAAACCTTATTAATTGTCTGAGGGGCTCAATGAACAACACAGAGGGTGATGGTGATGATCACTTTCATTTCAGCCTATAGTGTTACTGCATTAGGTGCTTGCTGCCTCTCAAATGAGATCACAAAATAGATTGCAATGCATGTAATAATGTGTGTGCTTCATTGTATTATGGCTTGTTTCTGCAGTTATATATAGACTGGTTTTATGGTTGCTGGTTTATCAATCAGCTGTGAGTGTATGACATAATTGTAGGCTCCATGAATGGTTTATAAAGTCAGCAGGTCAACATGATTTCCTCATCTGAATGAATCACTGTGTACTCTGTATTAAAAAAAAAGATATATTTTTCACGGCACCTCTCAACTTTTAAGGTTGAATATCTTGCATATTAAACCCTATTGTTTTTTTGTGTGCTTTTTTTCTAAAATCATGCATCATTTTAGACTTCTTTAGCCTCAGTCCAGGGAAAACGAGTGAGAGAATGACATTTCAGCGTGCTTTCATATCTCTGGAAGCTAGTTTTGGTATTAGGAAGCTTTGTGAATACAGGAGACCCTGTTGTTGCCTAGACAAGGCAACTTCTAGCCCCATCCCTAATGTAGACATTGTTACCATTACTACATGTTTGCTTACTTTTTTGTTTACACCCCTTAATTAAGAAAGCATGAAAACTTTGTTATCATCTCAGAATACAGTTGAAATTAGGCTTAATTTAAACAGCTCAATATCATCATTGACAGTTTTTTTTTTTTCCTCCCCCTTGATTTTCTTAGATTTGCTGCACCTTTAAAACGATTGGAAACTACAGATGGGAATCAGGAACCGGTTTTTGTAGAAAACTGGTTCTCTGTGGTGTAATTCTTTGAAATTTATAGTCTGCTTGCCTGTCAATCTTGCTTTTCAGTTCCACTTGCACTCATACTACAGTCAGCTACTTTCAGTTCATGTGTCGCAGGTGTGTGACACACAAAAGTTATATCCACGCTGTGTTGCAGCGTGGATATAACTATTTACTGATTATTTCTCCAATCCCATTACTTTACTGATTACTTTTTCAAAAGTAATTAGTTATTTATTACTTAGTTACTTTTTAAAAACATGATACACAACCTGAATACATAATAAAGCAATAGACCTTTCAGCCCAATTCTATTTCTTCTGCATAATCCATCATATAAAATTGAATCAAATTAAAAAGTCTCTTTTTAAAAATTGTTTTATGAGTTTTAATCTTTTAACTTTATGCACTTTGCATTAAGCAAATATTAAATTATATGCAACAGTCTTTCACTTAAGAATTAGTTTAACATTTAAACCTATTTTCTGCATATTCCAGCATATAAAATAAGTAAAACTCAGCAACAATAAATAAAATCAAAGATTCAGCAGCACTGAGTCCTGTCATTCTTAAATCTATTTTCACCTGTTTAGCAGGAGTGGGGCGGATGGAGATTTGCCACAGCGGTCATGTCAGTGGGGGGATCTGGGGGTTTCTCTGTGAATGTCACATTCCCGTGGCAGCCTGCTCGGTGCTTGCTCAGATTTTAAGTTTAATTTTTGCTGTAGACAGAAGTTTTCTACCCACACAGAGTGAACAGTGGACACTAATGTTTTTATCACTTTTTACAGAATCAAACTCAAAGTAATGTGAGTACTCCCAAGCTTTAATGCTGCATGGTCGTACTCTCTCCATCACTCCATATTATCCATTGATATTATCCATTGATCTGCACACGTCTGTTGCTGCCAAGGACGTCGCACACTTGTACGTCACTGTCATGAGACACTCTCACAAACATAATCATGGTTTAGTCACTTACGGGAAAGTAACAGTAATCTATTTTTTTTTTTTTTGCAATAGTAATCCCTTTACTTGTTTCTTGAAAAAAGTAATCAGATTACTGCCTATCTCTACTTGTAATGAATGTAGCCTTTCGTAGCTTTAGAGGCAAGGCTCAGTGAATTGTAGATCCAGCACTGCATCCTGGAAAGTCCTGTAGCTCAGCGGTCCCCCCCGGTACTGGTCCGTGAGTCGTTTGGAACTGGGCCGCGAGAGTTGAGGCTCGGGTGTGAAATTCATGATTTTCAGGGTTTTTATTAGTTTTTAGCAATTTTTTAATCGTTTTTATCATTACCTCGGTTTCCCTGGGTCTTTTCCCGTGTATTATGAATAAATCCTATTTGTTTTGGTACCGGTACTGGTTTTATAAAAAAGTTTGGGGACCGCTGCTGTAGCTAGCCAGACCCCTGTAGTCAGTGTAGGTCAAGGTAACTTAGCCACCGTTAGCTATCTTCCAGCCAACTGTCCCAAGCAACCAGGAAATCAGGCAGGATGGGTGACAGTGAGGTGGAAGAGTAGCCCTAAACAGACGCCTGCAGTACACTACCAACCTGTTCATATTTACATCACTGATGACACGCCCGCTGAGCAAAATACTCTGGTTATTGGCAACTAATCTGAGAAACATGTAGACGCCAGCAAACATTGCTGTTTGCCTTCCATAGACAAAACTGGGAAACATTCAAAGTGCTGATCAGCTGATGGCAGAAAGTGAGGATCAGCTAGCACAAGCATTAGCAGAAATGACATTCACTTACTTCAATCGGAGGTCAATAAAGCCAATATTGAATTGTTGTGTAGTTTTGCCAAAACAATGTTGGATTCTGTAGTTTTCTTTGGCACCTCTGCAGTCGGACAAGGAGGGACTTTCATTTTTCAAGATATACAGCAGGTAAAACTGAACACATCACTCATTTCCTAAGCAAATATATTTCTAAAGGTGTTTCTGACGTGAAATTCTCACCAGATGTCAGTAGCAACCCATCCAATTCAAACATGCAAAGAAATTCATCCAGAGATGTTCATAAATCAAAGTATGTGTAATGAGAAACGACACAGGGAAAAAGTATTGATGGAATGTGACTGAAGTATTCTTCTTGCTTCATTTGACAGTACTGTTAAATTCAACAATAATCCATTCAGAAATTGCAATGTGAAGTTCTGCCTCCTGTTATTTTGTTACCGCCATCTCTAAACCATATATCATAGCATATCTCACTGCCATCTTGTAAACTTTCCCTTTAAATCTTGCTGCAATCCCTCTGTCACAAATCACCCCTTACACTTGTCTCCACCCACTCTATCGTGCCTGAAATCTCCTCTTCACCTCACTTGTGCACTATCTATTGCTTCACTATACTAGTATTCTATTTGTAAATCAAGATGTTCAAAATTCAAACATTTAACCCACTGAGAGATCAGCTCGACAGTATGTTATGTAAAATAGGCCAGGCAAACCAAGTGTGTTAAGTACTTAAGAAATCAGTCATTCCATGTCAAATCAACCAGGCCTTCTGCTCGACATTCTGGTGTGTCAGTCTACTTTCAGACCTCTGCAGGCTGTTTGAACACAAATATCGCAAAGACTATTAAGTTTCTTGGAACTCTAGCCCATAAATAGCTATAATCTATATTGTATACATTGCTGTGCAATATGATTGTTGGGTTTTTCTCTGTATTTATTATTGTGCGATCTACTGTACAATATAAAGCGCCTTGAGGCGACTTTTGTTGTGATTTAATTATAAATATATATAAATAAAATTGAATTGAATTGAATTGAACTGTGCAAAAGTCTTAAGCCCCCTAGACTAGACTCCATCAATTGCATTTTCATCCAAATATTAAAACAGTCCTTTGTACACCACCAAAGGGTGGCATACAGAGATTAAAATACAAATTGACATAATATTTGGAGGCGATGCGGTTAACAGTAACATTTACTTTTTGTTGATGCTAACATCGATTTTACAGTTCGTATTTCCCTTAATCAGAGGATGTATCTTTTTGTGTGTAGGTGTATGCTAACTTAAGAATTCATAGAGGTCCTTGTTTTGTTTCAGAATTCATACCACAGCCTTTTGTAGTAATTTAGGCGCTCAGAACAAAAATATTTTTTATATTTACATTTCCCTTAAAAGTCACAAATATTGTTAGTTTCATTAAATACATTCAGTGTTAGTAGCTGTGCTATGGATTTCTTAGCTGCTGTATTCAATAATACCACCGCACAGCTGATTACACAACAGATTTGTTGTCAAAGTAAGTTCAGTTTGTTTAAGGACAGGGCAGAAATGCTGCAGGTTTAGTCAAAACAAACAAACAAACAAACAAACACACAAAAACTGTAAATATGATTCAGATGTTCTGGAGAACAGTTAGATTTTTTTAGTTTGCTGCGCTCCTTTATTTTTCTTCTTACTCTATAAATTACTGTCAAAACATCCTAGATGCTTTAAACTGTACTCACATGTGAAACTAACCAGAAGCCTCATGAAAACAGGCATAATCAAATGTGACTGAAAATAAAGCCTTTTCCTTTTTCTCCTGCCTGTTCTCATCATAATGGTGTAATTCCATATTTTCCAGTTCCAAAAACCTTTCTTGTTTCTGGTCTGTAGCACGTTGGATCTATTTCTCAGCAACTGTCTCCCTATCAGCCCTGTCACCATTTATTTGGTTTGGGTTTTTTTGGGGGTTTTTTGGGTTTTTCTGGGGGGGGGGGTTCTTATGCTTCATAGGTGTGCATTCTGGTGAACTTTGGATCATTGTCTGCATAACCCTTCAGGATTTCAGCTAATGACTGAACTGTTTCTTATTGTTAAATTATGACCCCTCTGAGCCCTCTAGTTCTTTAGATGTTTTTCTGGGTTCTTTTGTAACCTCCTGGATGAGTCACTGATGTAGTCTTGAAATAATTTTGGCCGAGTTTATTTTTAACATAGCCGGCTCCTGCCAGTCACAACGGATGGCTGTCCCTCCCAGAGCCTGGTTCTGCTGGAGTTCTCTTCTTGGTAACTATTAACAGCAGTCTCACTTGATGTCGTGCCTACTTATTTTAAACAGGCTAGGGTACATTCTCTGATTTAAAAACCTATTTTGAAGCTCCCTTTTCTTTCGAATATTTAAGAAAAAACTGTACTCTTAAACATTAGACTGTGTTTCCCAAACTGGTTTTAAAACTGTCTAAAGCACAAAATCTGTATTTTTATGAATTCTTAATGACCTTTTACTACTTTTTAGGTGACTTTGGCTTTCTTGTGCTTTTAGATCTCTCTGCTGCTTTAGACACAATAGACCTCACTCGTGGCTCATTAAAACACTATGTGGGCATTAACAGCATAGCCTTAGAGTGGTTTAGGTTCTTTTAACACAGAGAACCTTCTAACCATCTTGGTGATTCTGCATCTGCCTCAGCCCCTATGTCATATGGAGTCACACAAAGATCAGTTCTCAAGCTAATCCTTTCTTCCCCTTACCTTCTCTGCCTGGCATGTTTTTTTTAAACATGACCTTCCATATTTCTATGTGTATGACACACATGCCTATAAGAAGAAATGTCATCTCCCCTAAACATTAATGGTTTAGGGGAGATGGATGAAGTCAGATTGATGTCATTATGTTCTGACCCAGCGGTGCCTCTTGGACTTGGTCCTCTGCAGCTAAACTCACAGTAACAAACCTTGGTGTGAAACAAGACTGTAATTTTAAACTAGATTTTTTTCATTGCCTTTTTAAAACTTATTTTATTGATTTGTTGTGTGGTATTTTGGTGCTTTGTTCAACATATTGCAAAACTCTTTAGAAAGGGTTTTACAAATAAAATTGGATTTATTTATTTTTTTTAAAGGGAGTCTTGCCTTCAAAGTAGTTCCATAGTTCCATAGTTACACTTCTGTGATCTTACTCAGTGGAAACAAGAAACACACAAATGTGTCTTTATATTCATTTAGCGCCTGGACTGTTGCCATAGTGACAGGGTAGTAATGTCAGTTGCATTTTAACTTGGTTCTTTTCACTGGTAAATAGCAATGACTGAACAACATGAACCTGTGATAGTCATGTATTTTACTTTTATGTGAACAACACCCGTACAGCGCTTGACTAGGAAAGTAAATGAACAGTAACAGTGTTTAAAGAGCCTCTGAACCACTCATTAACAGCCTCGATTGCACCGAGTGCTCAAAGGAGATCTTTCTGAACAAATTTAAACATGTTTGTTTGTCTCAGTAACCCAGGAAAGTAAAACTTCCCATCATTACTTTTACTTAGCATTATTATGAATGGGGCCTCAACATAAATTAATAATCCACAACTAAAATCCGTATGATTTTAACTATTTCATTTGACAGTAGTGCTGCTGAATTCCTGTTGATGTTCAGATTTCAGCTTATTACAGTGCAAACTGTGAACTTCTTCTCCCCCCTGGCATATGAAGATGCAGTCTTGTGTAACTTTCACAATCAAAACCGGTTTTATCCAGTTCATGAGGCGTTGCCAAGAAACCGTCTGTCTGTGCATGCATGTCTTTGTATGTTGTGCATGCAGTGTGCAAGTGCCAAGGTTTTCTAGCCTGTGAAAGCAGATAACTGGATTTTTCCTGTTCCTGCAGACAGTGTTACATAACACATGATGAATGAGGAGAAAGTGCATGCAGCCATCCCTGCCTTTGCCTCACTCAACCCTTAGTTCTTTTTTATCATAGAATACTATTGTCATAGTACTTAAAGTGCTACACTCTACCTTAAAAAAGTAACAAATATTTTAACAAAAAAATCTTCTGTTAGTGGGCTTGCCCAAATTTTAACATCATCAAACTCTCAAACACCCTTGAATATTACTATATGAATATAATATAGTGTTCCCAGTAAATCACCACTGTCTAATAGTAGGTCTGGGGAGCCATAGCCCCCAGGACATTAAGCAGGCATGGAGGAGATCCAGGCCACAGACATCTAGTGGACCCCCAGAGAATGAGAGGCCAAGGAGGACCCCCGCAGGGGCAGTCACTCCATCCACCTAGAAAAGAGCTGAGGAGTGCCTTGGACAAGGGTGACCCAGCAGCCATGGTGCAGCCACAGGGAGCTGGGTGTGAAGACCCCATCCCTCTCTCTGCCCGCTGATATGTGGTGTAGATGGATGCTGTTCTAAAGTGCATTTAAAACAGAGTAGGGGTAGGTGCAACTGACTCTCTGCCAGATAACAGATGAACATTCCCAAGAACCCTCAATGTCTACATGTATTTAAAATTCAGAGGTGGACCACCCCGATGACACACCAACCAGGACCCAAGACCCCAAGTCCACCCTGGACCCACCCAGGAGCACCTAGCAGGCCGGTAACCTACGTCCACCAACACAGACCCTCCCCCAGCTCTGCCAAAGGCAGCCTCCTGGTGGCTCTTGGTGGCCACCCAAGAGCCACCAGAGCCCCATCCAGGTTGTGACCACAGCCTCCGAGTTGACCCCCCCAAGAAATTGGTCCCTAGAGTATCCCCACACAACCCAAGTCTGTACCCACCCCCACATCAACTACAATAATGAAGGTGGGAAAAAACCACGACCCCCACCCCCACTAGGTGATGGAGCCGATCAAAGAAGCCCAGAGAGATCAAATGTGGCGGCAGAAGCTAATAGACTAATATGTTCTATCATATGGTCTCTAAATTGGTTAGAATTAAGATTATTTTTATTTTTCCAGTTTATGAAGACAGTCAGGCAATGAAGGTGGTGAGAACCATGTGGACTGCATTCATCTCTGTAGTGACATCATCTAAGTTTCCCAACAAACACACTAAAGGGGAGACTAGAATTTTACATTTCAGACACTTTGATAAGTCTTCACATATCCACCACCAAAATCTCTGAACTGGTGGACAGAACCAAAGCGTGTGGATGTAATCGTTAGGTGTATTGCCTTGACAGTGTGACCTGTATAGTGCACTCCATGTAGTATTTTGTATTGTATTAATTACAGATTGGGATTTCTAATCAATGGAAAGGTTTTTAAGCATATCTGAGACCAGAAGTTTTGGTCTAAGCTGACTGATAGATCCACTTCCCATTGTGCAATAGAAAGGGGATATTGATTCATCTGTTTTGGAGAGTGTCTTGTGTTTTAGATAGTAGTTTTAGAGTTTTGAGATGAATTCAACTTAATGAGGTTTAAGTTTCTTTTTTACTATAGATTTAATTTGTTGATATTCTAAAAAATCTACTCTTGTTAATCCCATACTGTTAAACTAGTCTGTCAAACAGAATAAAATCTGTTCCTTCTAATATATGTTCCAAGTATTTAATTCCTTTACAACTCCAATTTGGGAAGTTAATTATATTATTGTTCTGTAGTATGTCAGGGTTGTTCCAGATGAGTGTATGTTTGGAATTAATGAAGACTTATTTTTAGAAACTCCCACCATAGTGCCCAGGCTCATCTAACAGGGTGTGTTTTAACCATTTTTAACCATCCTGAGATGAATTGTAGGCTGTTGGCTAAGAAGTAGTGTTGAAAGTTAGGCAGATCTAGTCCTCCTTTGTCCTTAGTCCTTTGTAGCATTTTTAAGCTAATACGCGGGGGTTTATCTTTCCAAAGGAATTTAGAAATATACGATTCCAGAGATCTGAACCAGTCTGCTGATGGTTTATTCAGGATCATTTAAAAATAAATAATTGATTCTTGGCAACTCTTTAAAAAGAGTTTATTAATGTAATTACCTCAGAGAGAGTGGTTTGTGAGTGTTGGAGGAAAAGCAACACATCATCCACATAAAGACTGATTTATGTGGATGAGATAGAGATATATATATATGTATATATATATATATATATATATATATATATATATATATATATATAGGTCCTAAGGCTAGACCCCCTATGCTAAGCGAGCCTACCGCAGACATGAGCGAGACAGATAAATATGACGGCATGCCGGCTCGGACGTCGCCCGGATCAACAAGGTCCGCGTCAGGTGTTGAGGAACCGCGGCACCCTGACAACAAGTGGGCTACTGGAACAAGAAGGCATCGGTGGGCAAGAGATGAAAACAGGGCGTTGTTGGAATGCTACTACGCAAGTAACCCTGGCAGAAGGGGTTACATGAATAGGATGAGGGGCCTATGGATTCTTCGATACCCAACATCCACAATGACGGCGAAACAACTAGTAGCTCAGTGTTCCAACATTCGAAAGAAGGGACTGCTATCACAGCTAGAGATTGACGAGGTACAACATAAATGCTACGGCAAGGAGGAGTCAGGACGCCAGGTCAGGGGGGAGATATCATCACCCCCACCCGAGATTGGGTACATAGCCCCAAGTGCGATAGGAGAAGGATCGTTGAGTGCGAGAGGAACTGACCTGAAAGATAGGATCATGGCCAAGCTTGAAACCTGGATCCCCCGTAGCCGGTTACCAAGATTACGTGAAGTACCCTCAGAAGGTCTGCTAGATGATGTTAATGCAGCACTACGGACGATACCTACAGCCACGATTACCGACACTAACAAGCTGATCTACACTACGGCAGCAGTGATCAGTGAGATGCTTGGCTACAAGTTGAACAGCCACAAGGGGCAGTACCCTCCATGGAGAAGGAGGCTAGAGGGCAAGATCAAAGTAGCACGAAGGGAGGTTAGCCAACTAACGGAGTTGCAGAAAGGCGCGACAAAGAAGGTGCATAAGAAATACAGCAAGCTGTCCATACCTGAGGCCTTGGAAACTGCCAAGCAAAGACTCACAGCCTTGGCCAGCCGCTTGAGGAGGTACACCAGAGAGATAGAAGGCAGGAGAATAAACCAGCTGTTCTCCACAGAACCAGCAAAGGTGTACTCTCAGTGGCAAGGGAACAATAAGAGAACAGCACCACCAAGGCTGGAGACGGAGCAATACTGGAAGAGCATATGGGAGAAGGACGCAACCCATAACGGCAATGCTCAGTGGCTAGTGGATCTGAGGGCAGACCACAGCAACCTCCCTGAACAGGGTCCAGTAACCATCACAGTGGCAGATATCCAAGAAAGGGTCTCCAGTATGAAGAGTTGGACAGCACCAGGGCCCGACATGGTTCACGCCTACTGGCTGAAGAAGCTGACTGCACTCCACGAACGTCTGGCAGCACAAATGAACCAGCTGCTAGTTAACGAGAGACACCCGGAATGGCTAACCGAAGGTCGGACGGTCCTGATCCCCAAGGACCCCAAGAAGGAACCGGTCCCATCCAACTACCAACCAATAACCTGCCTCAGCACCACATGGAAGCTCCTGTCAGGCATCATATCGGCTAAGATGAACAGGCACATGGGTCAATACATGAGCAGGGCACAGAAAGGGATTGGCAAGAATACCAGAGGCGCAAAACACCAGCTACTGGTAGACAGAACAGTCAGCCGAGACTGCAAGACCAGACTGACCAACCTGTGCACAGCCTGGATTGATTACAAGAAGGCCTATGACTCAATGCCCCACAGCTGGATACTGGAATGCCTAGAATTGTACAAGATCAACAGAACCCTAAGAGCCTTCATCAGGAACTCAATGGGGATGTGGCGTACAACACTAGAGGCCAACTCCAAGCCCATAGCACAAGTCACCATCAAGTGCGGGATCTACCAAGGAGATGCTCTGTCCCCACTGCTGTTCTGCATAGGCCTGAACCCCCTCAGTGAGATCATTAACAAGACTGGCTACGGATACCGACTACGGAACGGAGCAGTTGTCAGCCACCTCCTGTACATGGATGACATCAAGCTGTATGCCAAGAGTGAACGAGACATCGATTCACTGATACACACTACCAGGCTATACAGCAATGACATTGGAATGTCGTTCGGACTGGAGAAATGTAGTCGGATGGTAACAAAGAGAGGGAAGGTAGTCAGAACTGAGGGAATTGAACTACCAGAAGGCAACATTGCAGACATAGAGGACAGTTACAAGTACCTGGGGATCCCGCAAGCGAATGGGAACCATGAAGAGGCCGCTAGGAAAGCTGCAACCACCAAGTACCTGCAGAGGGTCAGGCAAGTCCTGAGGAGTCAGCTGAACGGTAAGAACAAGATCCGGGCCATCAACACCTACGCCCTGCCCGTGATCAGGTACCCTGCTGGGGTAATAGGCTGGCCAAAGGAGGAGATAGAAGCCACTGACATCAAGACAAGAAAGCTCCTGACCATGCATGGAGGGTTTCACCCCAAGTCCAGCACCCTAAGGCTGTACGCTAAGCGGAAGGAAGGGGGCCGGGGACTGGTGAGTGTCAGCACCACAGTCCAGGATGAGACAAGAAACATCCATGAATACATCACGAAGATGGCCCCAACTGACAGCGTGCTCAGTGAATACCTCAGGCAGCAGAAACCCAAGAAAGAGGAGGAAGGCGAGGAACCATCATGGAAGGACAGGCCCCTGCACGGTATGTACCACCGGCAGATAGAGGAGGTGGCTGATATCCAGAAATCCTACCAGTGGCTGGACAAAGCTGGACTGAAAGACAGCACAGAGGCACTAATCATGGCAGCACAAAAACAAGCTCTGAGTACAAGATCCATAGAGGCTGGGGTCTATCACACCAGGCAAGACCCCAGGTGCAGGCTGTGTAAAGATGCCCCAGAGACAATCCAGCACATAACAGCAGGGTGCAAGATGCTAGCAGGCAAGGCATACATGGAGCGCCATAACCAAGTGGCCGGCATAGTGTACAGGAACATCTGTGCCGAGTATAACCTGGAAGTCCCAAGGTCAAAATGGGAGATGCCCCCAAGGGTGATGGAGAATGACCGAGCTAAGATCCTGTGGGACTTCCAGATGCAGACGGACAAAATGGTGGTGGCTAACCAACCGGACATAGTGGTGGTAGACAAACAGAAGAAGACGGCCGTAGTGATCGATGTAGCAGTTCCGAATGACAGCAATATCAGGAAGAAGGAACACGAGAAGCTGGAGAAATACCAAGGGCTCAGAGAAGAGCTCGAGAGGATGTGGAGGGTGAAGGTAACGGTGGTCCCCGTGGTAATCGGAGCACTAGGTGCGGTGACTCCCAAGCTAGGCGAGTGGCTCCAGCAGATCCCGGGAACAACATCGGAGATCTCTGTCCAGAAGAGCGCAGTCCTGGGAACAGCTAAGATACTGCGCAGGACCCTCAAGCTCCCAGGCCTCTGGTAGAGGACCCGAGCTTGAAGGATAAACCGCCCGTAGGGGCGTGCTGGGTGTATATATATATATACATACATACATTTATGTTCAATTTTTTTCCATTCAGTAGTGTGCAAACAACTCAAGACCTCTTGTAATATACATATTCACATAATTCTAACTGTAATGTAATTACTAAATTTAATACGTAATATGTTACTGCATTACTGAAGAATGTAATGTGTTTACAGTAACACATTCCATTGGAATGTGTTACACTGTAGACAGGTCAAGCAGAGGGTGGCACTGGAAGTAACGACACAAACACGTGTGTGGGAGGAGTTTGGTGAGGAGAAGAAAAAAATACTTTTATATGTGTACAGTGAGGCTGGGGTGCTGCTGAATTGAGTTAAATATGGTTGGGTGTGGAAGGAATGTTTCACAGATTTCCACAGAAGAAGCAGAGTTTAGGGACGAAGGGGAATACTCCCCCATCACTGGATGTGAAGTCACTGAAAAACCTCATTTTGATTCAAAATCACAAACTATTTGAAGCCATTTGTTATTATTTTAATTGGTCATTCTCTACCCTGTGTTTGTTTTTATGTTCTGGTGACCATTAAATTAAAGAGTTGTGGCTCTCTCTCCATTCATTTAGATAGGGGCTTCAAGATACCCCAGGATTTAATCCAAGGTTGCATAGATATGAGACTGGCTGCTAGAAGGACTTTGTAAAAAAAACCCCACACTTTTGACTCCTCTGCTGTGACAGATGTCACATTCTTGTTTATTTAATAAAGTTAATGTGCTTTTTTTTTTTTTGCACCTTTCTGTTCTCTCTGTTCCCCCCTTCCCCAACGCCTCTTCCCCTTTCCCTCTTTCTTTTCTTTGTTTTTATAGGTGGCTTGGAGACATTAGAAGCTGAGGACAGTTTTTGCCTGTCTCTCACACTTTTTGACTGTGGCTGTTTTGTCATGGCAACCTCCTTGATCAGTCGTCAGCTGGCTTTTTCTCTGCAGAAAAACTTGTGGCTCAGTGCTTCAGGTAAATCTAGCACTATACCAGATCCTTCTTTTCCAGTCAGGATATAACATTCAGTGGCTAAAGGTGTGTTACTAGTGTTGGTCTTAAAACTGTTTGGACCATTGTGTAAATTAATATGTCTGTGAAGGTTCTCAGTCATTCAGGTCATCGTAATCTAAGGAGCTTGGAAAGAAAAGCGTCTGGACTTCTCTAAGTTGCTTGAAGACGTTTCACCTCTCATCCGAGAAGCTTCTTCCAAGCCATCTATGTCCACTGTGAGCGACCATCTTTGAACAGAGGCGGTGGTTTACGACACCAACTGTCTGCCATCTATAATCCAGTTTTGAGATCCCTTCCCAGACGCCTTAACGCCCACTCACATCCTGGGCCATCTGACCTCAGGAAATCACATGACAGGGTGGGGCCAGGTTTCACAACGAGCTCACCCTAAACCTTGGCTGATTGTGACCTACACCCATTTTCACACCTTGGCTCATGTGATTAGGTAGAGGATCATTAGGGGGTCCTTTGTCCCTCTCGAGGGGACACTCCCACAGAGCTTAAATCTGGGACTCTCCACCATTTGACCCTAGAACTGAAGAAGCTTCTCGGATGAGAGGTGAAACGTCTTTAAGCAACTTAAAGAAGTCCAGACGCTTTTCTTTCCAAGCTCCTTAGACTGTGTAAATTGATCTTATTCTTCCAGCCATATTAGTGCCACAGCTAATGACTTATAAACAAACTCTTAAGACCCCAATAGTTTATTTGGCTTTTTAAGCACAGATTTTAAAGAATGCAATTATTTGTCCCTGTGTCTAACCCTCATACACACAATAGTCATTTTACACCTTTTCTACATGTGAGGAATGTATGGCTTATTTCAAAGTGACTATAAGAATTTTAAGATGATTTTTTTTAATTGAAATGTCTCATCTGAAAATGACATTGTAATACCTCTCATGGGTAAAGCAGTGAAAGCAGAATAGCATTGTGTAATCAGTGTAAATGTTTAAACTGAAGGAGGATGTGCTTATCAATACACATGTTTGTGCTTTTCAGAGATGAGTGACTGAGTGGTGTGTCAAAGGTCTTCTGTCCATAACCACAAAGCCAGACATACTACTGTAAATCTGAGTAACTAGTAAATTATTCACTACACATGGGACGCTATTGCATTGGCAAAATCTGTCTACAGACAGCTGCCATTATCCGATAAACTGGATTTGTGACAGGTTTTGCTACTGAAGGCATCTCCATAAAGGCTGTTTTTATATAGCAACATTTTATTGAAAGAGGAAGCTGTCTAGAATGTATAAAATGGCTATAAATAATTAATGCATTACAACAACTGTGGATTTAAAGTTGAAGCTCTGCACTTCAAGATGTGATTGAAGTACAAACTTGATTTGTTAATTTTAATTCCAGTCTGGTTGTGTGCAGAAGCAAAATCACAAAAAAGTGTTGTTGTTCCCAAGCAGAACAACAACACAACTAACTTTATCTCAAGAAAGTGTTCACCTGCAACTGCTTCATAAACGGTCGGTATAAGTGTCCAGCGGAGCACTGATATGAGCTTTAAACCTTATCTTTGCTTGTTTGATAGTAGATCAACTAACAGCCTAGTCATCCATGAGAAGCTATTTCAGTTCACTGGACTTGTTGCTGTAACCGCTACCTAAGTAAAGATGACCCCAAATTGTCCAGAACCAGTAAGAACTAGTTTCTGGGCTTATCTTGTTTTTCAGCTGTGAGTCAGAGTTACCGGGATAGAGGATACTGTAGGGGTCGAGGCAGATACTATGGATTTGGTTGTTTGAGATATAACTATGGAAAAATATAAATTTCCTTCTCTGCTCCCAAGCTGCCTCGGGCTTATCCAGGACAGAGGACATAGTTAGGGACAGTATTAGGGTATATTTGCCTTTAAAAAATGATCATAACAAAGAGGGAAAAGTTCCCAGCACTTTATTTGTTTCTATCATGGCTGGCACCACATGTAAAACACCAGGACATGAGCACAAAGTAAGTACCAAATATTGCACTCCTCACGACCATACATGATGGCAATGACATAGGTTACATTGTAGGATCATTGTAGGATCTACAAAGATTCACTATTGAGTCATGCCATAGTCTGGTGGTGGAAGACATTTTTCTGCAGAGGGAGCAAAATCTGGGGAGGGAGGGAGGGAGGGAATGGCTTGTCTATGACTGGGGTTGAGTTTCGCTGAAGTAGACAAAACCAATCCTCAGTGGCAGGGTCCCTTGGGGTGGAAAAGAGTTGTGCTTAGTTAGGTCTAGATATTGTGGAGCTGTACTGGTGGACATGCCCCTGGAAGATTGTGTGGAAATTGGGGACAGTGCCTCAGTGGTAAACTGGGCTGGTAGTACCTGTTTTGGAGAAGGGGACTAGAGGGGGTGTTCTAGCTTCAGGGGAAACACACTTCTCAGTCTCAGAGGTCAGGAATTTTTAAGCCCAAATATGTTCAAAAGATGTTTCTGCATATGAATGAATAACCAAAATCCTGATCATAATGACATTTGGAAAAATACTTTTCCTATGAATTTGTATGTAGACTGACTATGAACTTTTTTTGTGGTTTCTCCGTCAGGTTGCAGATATGTGAGCAAAGCAGCAGCAAAGCCACAGGTGGAGTTTGACTACGATGGACCCTCCATGAAAACTACAGTCCCTGGTCCACGATCAAAAGTAATGGTGTACACACACACACACACACACACACACACACATTTCTTGCAATCAAAAACTTTTCTCTCTCTTTCTATCTCTAGGAGCTGATGAAACAGCTGGGACAAATACAGGTGAGATGTGTATGTTAGTATTTGTGGTTTCTGCTAGTTACAATTGAGCATGATTGTCTACAGCAGCATAAATACAACAAGAGTACTTCTCCATTCCTTTATATATGAGTTTTTTGGGGGGGTTTTTAACTGAATGCCTTGTTTTGGTTGATACTGGTACTGGATACTGATCTCCTACAACTGCTGGCAAAAATTATGCAGTCATCACATTTGCAAGATGTTCAGTAAACTTACCTTCAAGCCAATAAACATGTGACAAACAAACATGCCATTATTTGTTACATGAACATTCTGGCTTTGTGAAACGTACCTCAAACAAATTAAATCAAATGAGGACAAACTTTGTAATCTAAAAGAAATACCTGAACAAATTTCAATATGCAAAATATTTAACCGGGTTCAGGCTTTAACAAGCTGGCTGCTTTTGGTGGATATGCAGAAAATATTTATTGAAAAAAAGTTGGCATTGGAAACTGGTGAACTGGTGTTTTTGTTTTGTGTTTTTTCAGGGGATGCATATTTTTTGGAAATGGAAATTATTTCACTGATTGTGTTTGTGCATTAATAACTGAACATTTTTTGGTATATTGCATTTTAATATCATTTTTAAAAGTCACTTTATTTTCCGTAGTAGCTCTACTGTAATTAGTAGGTATGTAGTGACACTCAGGCAACAAGTACGCTCATCATTGTATGAGACTTTTCAGCATTACAAACAAAAATGTGTTTTAAAAAGGCGGTCAGACAAACGGTGAAATCAAATGTTCAAATGGCTCTTTGTATTCAAGCCAAAATAAGCAAAAACTGCATCTGTGTGTCATGGTGAATGGATTTAAAGGACTCAGGTGCAAGACTCCTTGCAGAGTGATGGTGAATTTATTTACAGTGAAAAACAGTTCGAGTTTGTAATCCAAAGGGCAGTGCAGTGATAAGGTGACTCCTCCTCGCGGTGACAGTGCAGTGATAATCCAAAACAATTTCCTCTTTCGCCCGCTCCTCCTCCGTACCCTGGATCCTGGAGGCAGACGAGAAAACACACGCACGTTAACTCAATCGTTCTCGCTCGTTCACAGACTGGGTACACTAAATCGCGGCTACGCTACCCGGTTTAGCTCAACGTTCCAGCGTTGGCTGTGATCCGACCGCACCGTTAAATAGGTCTGCTTCGGATTAGTAGCAGCCGGCGAAGTGATTAAGCACAGGTGCGCCGATTCCAGCTCGGGACACTCCCCCGGGTCAGCTGCCGTTCTGTGCCACGGCTTCCGGAAGTACATGTTCCCACATAAAAACACACACGCACAGGATGGAGAGGAGAAAACCACAAAGTGCACACAAACACAACCAAAACTGGCAAAGTGACCGGTGAGGACTGTCTGGGCGTGACACTATGTATGACATACAGATAGGATGTCGAATGAGAGCTCTGTCAGCTTATTCTAACATGTTTACTTTACTTGTAAATATCTATTGATAGTAATACATATTGTCTTTAAAATTCTCTTTAAATTGATATACTTTTTCTCTAGCTAAAATGACTATGCCATGCTTCTGTGTGTGTGTTGGCAGATTGGGTCTGTAAGTATGTTAAGTCAGTGAACTACATAAATAATTTCTGGAGCACAATATGCTGTTCCCTCTTTTTTAGCACCATCCACTCTTAAGGTTATACGGTGCTTCTGTAGTATCTGAAGCTCAGTGATACCAGAGATGTCATGTTATCCAAGTGATGTCTTCATACTGTGCAGGTGTTTGTGTGTGGATTTTGATATAATTATATTTTAATTGTCTCTATTGTAGTAACTATAAAGTTACTTATCATTTTCAGGGATACTTTGAAGCAGTGGTTCTTAACCTGGGTTCGATCAGAGGGTTCGGCAGAGCCTCCGCCGTGACATGCACGGCTCATTTTGTGCACCAGTAAAAAACATATCTATGTCTTGAATTTGAAAAAAATCACATTTTATTTTTCACTAAAGAGGGGTTCAGTGAATGTGCATATGAAACTGGTGGGGTTCGGTACCTCCAACAAGGTTATGAACCACTGCTTTGAAGGATGTTAGAAAGACTGTTAAAAGGTTACAAATGCAGAATGAATTGAAGGCGTTATGTTTACCTTCAACATAAGACTCTTCAAGAACCATAATAGCCTGAATCTAAACATATGCTAAATTGTGCTGTTTTGTCAAACTGCACTGGTTTTTATAGTAAATAACTGGCTGCTTTTATCTTTACAAATTTGCCCTTTTTGTTATCATATTCCAGACTTCATAGTTAATTGATGAATATCTTTAAATACTCTTAATCTTAAGTACAATGTGAGGTTTTTAATACATAACATGTTTTTCCCCAGAATACTGGTGCAATCAACTTTTTCTGTAACTATGAGGAGAGCAAAGGGAACTACCTTGTGGATGTGGATGGGAACCGCATGCTGGATATCTACACTCAGATTTCTTCCATCCCAATTGGTTAGTACAGATATTTATGTAATCACTTCAGTTTAGATTGTTGAATAGTGACACATGGATGAAATCTATAATCTCAAATGTTATTTTATATTGCATGTGACTTCCAATGATTTTGTTAATCCTTTGGAAAATACAGTTAGAAGCTACATGGCACAGAAAAGGTAGATACAAATACCCAACAAATAAATCTACATCTTTAAAGTAGATATTGCCACATTCTGTTTTCTGTTCCTCCAGGGATGCTTTTCCCCCTTAAATCAATGGTTTCTGCTCTGAGGCTCATGAGCTCCATGATAGAAAGGTTTTTTTTCTTTGTCAGAATCTTACACACTTTATTAATTTAATGTTCCAAAGGGCCAATCAGACGATGTTCATTTTCCTCTCCCTGTACTTGCTTGTATGAATTTGTTGGGTCTGCGCTTCCACAGGCCCCGCTGGTTTAGAAACTTCTTCTCGTTAACGACAAGCAAGGAAACAAGACAAACAGCTTTAACCAGTTTTTACTTGCTAGCAAGGCAGACTGGTCAGAACCAGGCTCTTGGAGCTGAACGCTCCTCACCTGTCTCCTAGCCAGCATCAAATAAACAGCCTTCCTTGCTGCCTTTTATTGAAAACAGTTACAGTACACACAAGCACCACCCATTGTAACACCCCCCCCCCCCCCCCCCCCCCCATGGTTCTAAAAGATAAGGCACTATGTGTGTATGTGTGTGCACTTGTAAGCACGTGTGTGTATGTGTCTGTGCGAGAATGTGTGTGTGAGTGTGTGAGTGTGCGTGTTTGTGTTTGGGGGTGCGTTTGTGTGACCTCCTGCTCACCGAAAGGGTCATAAAAGCAAGAAGTTTACTAAACAACAAACAGAACCTTCAGATAGGATGTCCCTATAATAAAACACTACGGCCTCCCCCACCAACACACTGGCTGGAGAGGTGGTCAGAGACAAAGGAATGTCTTTGATCATGCTGCTTGAACTAAGACTTACAAATTTGAGTAACACAATGACAAGATTTAACAATTTGACTCCAACTGTCCCCCCCTTTTTTTTTCAATTTTGTACTTAAATTTCCACTTATGGACCCTTGTGTTTGCCTGTTTCAGTGTAGGCTTCATTCACACACAACTCCTCATGTCATTCACTTCCTATTGCTGCAAAAGTTCACAGTTAATACATGTGTTAGCAGTTACCCTATTTCTCATTGATCGCATACACAGTAAACTGCATCCTGCAAGGAAACAAATGAATGTCAACAGTCAAAACAGGAATCAACATTCTCAAGATCATATGCCATATGCCCTATACAGAATAGGCATTCAAACCCATCAGTTGGTTTTTATTATTTGTCCATGTGGCTTCCAGCTATCTTCAAAGCTGTAGCCTGGTCAACACTCCTCTTTATGACCCCTATCAACCTCCCAAATGTTCTCACTGCATTTTTCCTGTGGGGTGAATAGAGTCACCTGGTGAATCATCTGCATTTACAACTCCTCTCCTTTCCTGTTGTCACTGCAGAAAAAGTTTTTTTAAAGGAAATTGGATCAAGTTGTTGTTTATGATCTTCTCCCCCCTTTTTGAGTCATGTCCACCCATGGCTCAAAACTTCATCCAGCTTAGAGAAGTGTACATGATGTAAATGTAAACAAAGGAAAGCCCTCTGCAGTATCAAGTCTGCATGGCAAAGTAACACATGTTAGTGATCTTCATCCTTGGGAAAAGTGCTGTCAGCTATTCCCCAGTCACCTGGCATCTGTGCTGTACACAGAATCACAATTCCATTGCTGAACTTCCTTTCTGCGCTGTCGGATGGAAATTGGCACACTCCCATCATCCCTCAGTTTCTGTTCCAACGCCGCTGAAGATTTAGGGTAGAGCACGTCTTACACCCTAGTTGTCTTCCTCAACGTCAACGTCGAATCTCTTTCACTCCTTTTGGTTGTTTGCTGTTCAAAGTCTCCTCTCGACGATCTTCTGGAAGCCCAGTAGCACAGCCTTCTGTGGGATGGCTGTTGTGCTGAAGGTGATCTCTGCTCCTCTCTGATCCACTTGAAGCCTCTCTTCTGGCCTCAGCTTCCATCTTATAGACGATCTTCCTCAGTCACTCCTTCTCATGGAACCTCACGTAACCTGCAAGTTAAAAATTGACACTCATCTTTTTTGCCACACGGCTCTCGCAATGTGTCAACTCCACACAATGAGACATGCACAAGAATGTTGTACATTCTCTCTGAAAATTTCTCCAGGGTTTTCCCTTGGAGCAGCTCCACTACAAACCTATAACCCTGTGTAAACCATTAGTCAGTAGTTAAATGTTAAGCTTGTTTAACTCGCAGCTTCCACCTGGAGCCTGTATCCTTGCCTGTAGGACAAAACCCTGTAAGTTAAAACAAACCTCACATTAGCAAACAAATATAGCATATAAGAGTAATAAAGTATTCAGCATCACAGACAAGTATCATTGCAGTTTTCTCAACTCATTAAACCCCTACTTTTTTTTTGCCATAATTTGCTCCACATCATAGATCATCTCAACTTCATTCCACATTGTAATCAGTGACTTTCCTTAAGCAATGTCACTCAATTCATTTATCACTATGAACTGACCAGTGGTCAAACAATGAGCCCCATATTAAACTGTTCCACAATCACTGCACATCTGTTTAATTGTCACTTGTCTGTCTGTGCTGAATCCTTTACAAGCACTCTTAGAGAGAAACATTAGCAGTAGCATCCTAGGGTCAGGCCTAGGTCACCAGATTCCAGAGGTGCTGTAAAAAGGCCATAAAGTTACATTCTGCTGTAAAAGAAATAACACTGGTTTCAAACACAGTATGTCTCACACTCTATTCACATTTCCACTGTAATATTCACATTTTCTCCAACATTTTCTCAACAACACATTGTAATTTCATCACCAACATACAACCTGTAAACAGTTTCCGTCACACAAAAACCCAGTAACCATATGGTAGAAAAAACATTAAGTGGTGTGTCCTGCTGTAAATCACATGATCAAATCACATTATTAACCCTCTGCTGTAGAAAAGTAATGTAGATGTTAGCGCTGCGCAGGTGTATACACACTTTCTCACAGCGACCTCTGTGAGCAACACAAGCCCATGAATAACACACCCCTAGTAAATTCACAGACACCCAGAAAAATTACAGCTAAAAAGGTTACATTTACAGAGTTCACATAGTCATGTGACCCAAGGTTTCCTCTGGTCTCCTCCTGCTCCTGCAACATAAGACACACACACAGATACATCCATCCCTTTGTCATGTCTGGGTGGGGGTTAACCTTGCATAGTGGTGTCAAGTCAGTCAAGTCTTGTCCACTTTTGTCAGCTTTCAGCAGTCCAGTCAGTTCCCCATTTTAATTTCACTCATTATTTATTCATTCATTCATTTATTCATCCATTCATTCATTGCTGACAGTGGAATCTATCGTCGCATTTCGTTTCAACCCTCAGCAATATGACGCCATTTCAAAAAGAAAAAGAATTTAGACTGGATTACCTCGCCAAATCCTTTTGGACACTTGCTTTCTGATTGTCCCAATAAGTGAGTTTCTCCCAAGCCCATTTTAATGTGGAGAAACTCACTTTGCGACCGTTCCCGACAACATGTTGTGTAGTTCTTCCTGATCAACGTTCAGATCTGCTTTAAATGACAGAAAATATTAAACAAAACTTTCAGTGCACTGTGAAAATAACAAAATAAAAAGGAAAAAAGAAAAGAAAGGCCTTGTTAAGTCATGACACATGTTCTTCATCTCAGGAGGGTAAATCATACCAAACCTAATTGGCAGGCTCAACTTTGTAACAAAAGACAAATCATCAGCCAGTTTCATCTCAAACATTCATCCATCAGCCACACAACACACAACATACACCATAACCCTGATGTCTTATCACATAATGAATTTCTTCTCACGAAACCAAATGTGTGCCATGTTAAAACATCAGAAACTCAACAATCAGCTCACTCATTCAAGACCCCTCATCAGCATTCTGTTTTCTCCCAGGCTATGATGCAATCATCTGTCCTCCCATAATGTTAGACACTAGTCTATGTATCACTTACATCTTACTAGTGACTTGGACAAGATGACAAACAGAATCTCATGCTTAGATGCTGTCTGGTCTTCATGACTATCATTGTATGTGTATGTAGGGTTAGTATGGTTAATGCATTTTCTGTTTGTGTGTGTATTTGTGTACCTTTCTCATTTTGTGGTCCAGACTCCTTCTCAATTTTTCCACTCAAAGCAGTCAGTTTCCTTTTTTCCCAGGATTGCTAACCCAAATTTTTGATTTGATTTAACAGCATTCCTCTGTGTTCTCACCTGCTCCTCTCACTCCGTTCTCCTCTCCCACTTTGCAGTCCAATGGCAGTCAGTTTTCTTCAGCTTTGTCCTGTGTTTCCCACTGTCTCTTCTTGCCATTCCACTCCAAACGTGGCAAATGTAACTCAGACAGTCTCCTCAAAAGTCATCTTCACACACAGTGAAGTTGCAGCTTGCTGGAAACTCATCTCCATCCATCCAGGATGATGGGTTTTCTTTCTCTCTGATGCTGTTTGCACACACTGCTGCTGGACCTCTCTGCTCAGGACTCTGCTGTTGTCTCTTGGCTTGCTGTCAACTGTTGATGTTCATGCCTGTACTTCTGGAACTGCACTCCTTGTCTTCAGGCAGAGGTTAGCTTCCGTGGAGCTTGCATTTTCAGGATGAGGAACCCATAGGAGTTAAGCTGTAAACACAATTGAGCCAAAAACTCAACCTGAGTGTATCCTAATGATGTTAAACCTATAATTTTCTTCCGACTGCTGCACATGGAAAATTGATCCAGGTCTGCTTTCACCTGAAAGTGACAAACTAAGACATTTTCATTATTCTCATCACTGCTTAAACAACACATCTCTCTCTGGTTTTTGAACTCTCATTTCTTAAAAACAGAAAGTGAGATTGTAGTTGTTTCAGGCTGAGAAATACCAAACACTCTTCATATTATCATTGTTGTTTTTCCCCATCAACACAACTATTTCTTTTGTGTCCATGGGGGCAGAAAGCGACCTGCAGAATCATCTCTGCCCCAGCTGGAGACCGCTTCACACACATACTTTCACACTCCTCCGGAATGCACACACAGTGACGTCACCTGCTTTTCGACAAAACAAAAAAAATGATGCTGATGCTATAAACGCCTTACACACATGAATCAGGATGCAAGAAAAGCTGCTGCCCATCTGAGGTGTGAGGAAGAAACTGAACTCACAGATAGCTGCATGCTTGAGTTATCATAGCTCTGTTTCCCTCCCTCTGATGCGTTCTCAGCCAGCTCCTGTTCTGCAAATGTGTAGCTTGCTCATCAGCTTAGAAGTGACTGCATACCAAACAACAATCAGACTCACTCACACAGACCACGTCTGGCCTGCACTCGCTCACACACAAAATAGGCCTATTGCTTGTGTCTACACGCACAGCTAGCGCCTACACGCACAGCTAGCGCGCACTGTTGAAAGCACTCCAATGCCCCAAATGGCGGAGATTCCGAACTCTCCTCACGGCGGAGTCACCGAACCTAGGTTGTCTCTACGCCCCAAATGGCGGCAAAGCCTGCGTCTCTCTCTCATGCGGCTAGCGCACTCCCGTACCTGCGTTTAATGCACAGTCACGTAGCTGCTCTCTAAGGCCTTCTGTACTTACTGTTCGTGTTGCTTTTCGTTCACGGGAAGAGTCTCTGGATCCCGTCAATCACCATCCAACCCGAGGGGAGTTCAGACGGTAACTCACCGGCCTGGTGACAAAATTAAGGACCAGGGCTTTCATCAGGCGTCCCAGACGTCTGGCTGCTAGCAGACTTCGGCGTTTCGTCTCCCCCTCCTCAGTGGACGCGATGTGTTGGGCTCCGGCTCGAAGAACCAAATAATTGTTCTAATCCAGCGGGGCTTCCACAGGCCCCGCTGGTTTAGAAACATATTCTCATTAACGACAAGCAAGAAAACAAGACAAACAGCTTTAACCGGTTTTTACTTGCCAGCAAGGCAGACTGGTCAGAACCAGGCTCTTGGAGCTGAACGCTCCTCACCTGTCTCCTAGCCAGCATCAAATAAACAGCCTTCCTTGCTGCCTTTTATTGAAAACAGTTACAGTACACACAAGCACCACCCATTGTAACCCCCCCCCATGGTTCTAAAAGATAAGGCACTATGTGTGTATGTGTGTGCACGTGTAAGCACGTGTGTGTATGTGTCTGTGAGAGAATGTGTGTGTGAGTGTGTGTGTGTGTGTGTGCATGTGAGTGTGCGTGTTTGTGTTTGGGGGTGCGTTTGTGTGACCTCCTGCTCACCAAAAGGGTCATAAAAGCAGGAAGTTTACTAAACAACAAACAGAACCTTCAGATAGGATGTCCCTATAATAAAACACTACAGCCTCCCCCACCAACAAACTGGCTGGAGAGGTGGTGTTACGAAATCAGTTTCACCCCGGTTCTTTTTATTCCTCGAGGCATCCAGAGATCGCACCGGAACTCAGTAGTTATTTTCACAAAAACCTTTATTCATCTTCATTCATCTTCAGTTAAACATGCATCTTCTAGAAGGGCAGACGTGCAGGGCCGGTCTCCCTCTGCAGATCCTCCACTCCTTTGTTTGTTACAGTCAGCTTTATAGAAGTGACCCCATCATAAAACCCCCATGGTGTGGTGCAAACTCTGTGTCTGTGTGTGTATGCACGAGCACGTGAGTGCCTGTGTGTGCGCGTACCCGTATGTCTATGTGAGTGCACGTGAGTGACTGTATGTGCGTACCTGTGTGTATGTGTGAGTGCACGTGAGTGAGTGTGCATGTAGGTGTGGGAGTGTAACAGTCAAAGCACTGTGTGTGTGTCTCTGTGTATGTGACTTCCTGGGGGTCATAAACATAATCTCCTCACCCAAGCTATACCAAATTCCTCTACAGAACATAGAAAACAGAGTTAACATATTACAAACACTGAGACTCCCACTCTGCATCCACTGGGCCATTGGCCTCTTGTTGTCTTACATTTACAGATCAGGTGGAGAGTCTCCTGCAAGCCTACTTCCAAGTTATGGCAATTATGAACTTTTATTAAAGGTACAAGCATCAGCATCAGCAATCCCCAACTGTAGCTTCCTGTCTCCTTTTATGACAGCAGACCCCCAGTGTCAATAAATTCCTTTCTCTCTAAACAATTACACACACTCAGGCCTACAGCTAAGCCAAACTGAAACACACAGACAAATCCTTTCCTATTCATCTGATCTACTGCTGGACCCTCTCATCTAAGCAAATTTAACACATTATATTCTAATAATTATTTTCATGTATTCACAGTGGTCAGAGACAAAGGAATGTCTTTGATCATGCTGCTTTAACTAAGACTTACAAATTTAAGTAACACAATGACAACATTTAACAATTTGACTCCAACAGAATTACATTTCCATTTCAGATTTTCTTGGAAAAGGTGGTATAATACCACAGTTTTAGGTCAGAGTGTAATTTACATTAAAATGATTAAAAACAGGAAAAAAAAATATTTAAAAAACAATTGTAGTCTAAAGGAACAATTTATGTCTTGTAGAGTTTTGCTCTACAGAATTTGTGTTTATTTTGGCCATTTTTAGAGGATATGAATGATACAACAAAAACATTTCTTTCACTCATAATGGTTAGTGTTTGGGTGAAGCCATTTATTATCAAAGGTTATTTTTTACCCTTTCTAAATCATAATGACACCAGAAATTTCTTTGATGTCCTAGTTCTTAATACCATGTAGTGCCTCCTTTAATTGATGTTAAATGCCACTGATTGAAGTCTTTTGTGGTAGTTGTGGATGGGGCACTTTATTAACTCAGATGGTAAAGCTGCTTATTTGTCAAAATACCTGCAGGCCCTGTAAATTCTTGTGATGTCTTACGTGGACTGCACATTTGAGATCTCCTCAAAGTGGCTCAATGATATTAAGGTTAGAAGAGTGACCATTCATAGCTTCTAGGCTGATGAGTACAAATTGTTTTCAGTTTTTTTCTGGTAACATGCTGCATTCATCTCTCCTTCAATTTTGGCCAAGTTCCCTGTGCCTTAGTAGCTCACACATCCCCGAAACTTCAGCGATCCACCTCCGTGTTTCACATTAGGATGGTGTACTCTTCATCATAGTCCTGGTTGATCTCGAACATCAGTTCTGGTTTCATCGAACCAAATGTTTTTGTTCGAGAAGTTTGAAGGCTTGTCTCCATGCTGTTTATTATTATACGGTCTTCCTTACAATATAAAGTGCCTTGAGACGACTGCTGTTGTGATTTGGCACTGTATAAAGAAAATTGAATATAACTGAATTAACATATTGTAAATGGACTGTTTTGTGGCATTGGTGTAGTAATGGCTTTCTTCTGGAGTCCTGTATGTCATCTTAATTTCTTTGGGGGTTTTTTTATTTTATTTTTTTGCATCCTGAACAGTTTTTCTGGCAGCCAAATCTTTGTTTGCTTGGTTTCAACAGAATCCTACATTTCCAACTTCTTAATTAGAGTTTGATCCCTGTCCTATTCTATAAGGTTCAACTATCTTCTTCTGCAGAACCTTTGATAATTTGTTTTCCTTGTGGCTTGAAATCCAACAATGTCAGTGCAGCACTGGATGAAACATGTAGCGGTCTGTGTGAAGCCCAGGCATTCACTGACTTTTCATACACACACAGTAATAACAAGCAGATCACAGGTGATGATGGTTACCTCTAGTTATCATGCCAACACTGCCAGGGTATGTAAACATTTGGGTAGCTGTCATTGAAAAAGGGCAGATCGGTGAAACCATTTGATAATAAATGAGTCAATTTTCATACACTGAGCTACTTTGCATTTCCACTGTGGTTTGTCTAACTGAACAGTATGTTTGTCTAACTGAACAGTATGTGGTTTATATGTAGTTTATTTGTATGCTTTCCAGTAAATCTAATAATACTTATTTTAATAGCATATTTGAAGGAAATGGTGTATGCAATGCGCCTCCCTTTGTAAAACCATTCCCGTTGTTTGCTCCTATAGGCTATAACCACCCTGCTCTCCTCAAAGTGATGGCCAATCCAAACAATTTGGTAAGTGCTCTCCAGATACAAGATCGTTTCTTTTATCAGGAAAAATAAAGATATGGAGCAGATGGCAATGCAGTGAATGATTAAGTATACAGCAGTCAAAGGAATTGCATTCTGTGTTTTATACAGACAATTGTGATTTCCATTAGAGCAGTTTAGGGTAAATTTTGCTAAGCTACCACAGTTCTGACATTATTCAACAGTTACAATCTTTCCTCACAATGCCACTGTGTGTAAGCAAGCTGGACAAAGATCATATGATGATCTTTTTGTGTAGAATTATCATCCATGATCTTAAACACAGTTACCTCCATAGAACTCATAGATCACAATTTTAGTTAAGCGTATGGTTATATAGATAGATTAACCTAACAATTCAACTCAGGGCTAAAGGGCCATGACTCAAACCTCATTCTGTTTTTTGTTTTATTCTAACTGTCCTGACTGGAACATGAAAGTGACACCTCCAACATATGTATGTGTCCACTGAGTGTTTTCATCATTTTTATGTCTAATATTGAGCTTCCTGTATGTTCTCAGAGGAGAGGTGAGGTGTAAAACAACAAATGGTTTTTAAAGTGAAAGCAAATTTTAATATTTGTTTTGGTTTGGGATTTAACAAGTAGGACATATATGTAAGTACATGTAACGTCTTTTTGAAACAGTCTGAACAAGACTCTGCGTATTTGCATGTACTAGATATTTTTGTCTTTCCTTCAGAGTACATTTGTGAATCGGCCAGCCTTGGGAATCCTGCCACCAGAGAACTTTCCAGACAAAATCACTGAAAGTCTTCTCTCGGTGAGTGTTACGTTCCCCTGAGGGGTCTAGGCGGTGAGGGGGAAGTAACAAAAAGTGTCCGGGTCAGAAAAGGAGACAAGGCATAAGGGTTAAATTAAAGAGTTTTATTAAAGTAGCTCAACTAAAAGAGACGGACAAGCCGCTATCACCATTTAAGAAAACAAACAAAACTCAGGCGTTGGTCAATAAAGTAAAACGTAAGCCAAAAAGAAAGAGAGCAGCTCACTAGCTGCAAACACCGCAAACACTCAGCTCACTAGCTGTAACCACTCACATGGCACTCAGGCCCAGAGCTCACCTTTCCCTGGGCTTAAATACTTTTAATTACTGACGAGAATCAGCTGTGTAAAGGAGAAAAGGTGGCACCTCAGGCAAAAGAGATTGATGGACACGCCCACACAGGCACCTTCAGGAGGAGACCCTGCTAGGGCCGTAACACCCCCTCCCATAAATACAAACCCATGGTTTTTCAAATTACGATAACCAAAACGAAACATTTAAGTCCATAACCGTTTCATGACCAAACTGCAGGTTTTCCACCTACCAAACCCCATAGCAACGGTTAGGCATTTCCTGTGGAAGCTGCCAATCCCATCTCAGTGGGTTCACAACATTGACAGAGAGTGGCCCCTGACCCTCGAAACAGTGTCCCATGTGATAGCCAGGGCTTCGAACCATCACATGTGGAGAACCCAGCAGGCAGCTAGCAGGCTTTACTGAAACAGACATGTTTGTTAGCAAGGGGTGCAGGTCTGAGTGGTGGTGTTATACATGCGCTGTCCACCTGCAGGTCATTTTGAGGAACTGGGACATTGTCAACCAGCAGCAGCTTAGGGCTAGTTGACCTCTTACACTGACCACAGGACGCTACTGAGCAATTGTGCTCCAAGTTTAGCCTTTCAGTAGGCCTGGCAACCTTGTCGGTTTGAGAACCACAACTGACCTTTCTCAAAGCAGGCCCTTTTTGCTTTGAGTGGGCTTTCTGTTTGAGTATCAACTTCAAACAGTTAGCAACGAGGTGTCCAGGTTTGTGGCAGAAGAAACAAAGCTTCGTTTTGGGTCTCGAAACCACAACTTTTTCAGCCTTGTTAGCTGGCCCACTCTCACCTCTCCAAGATGTACTATGGCACAGAGGGATATCATGTCCTACAGCTTTTGTTTTATGAGTTAGCTTAAACTCATCTGCCAGTATGGCAGCTTGCTGTAAAGTGGAAACCCTCTGTTCACTCAAATAAAGAGCAATACACTCAGGCACTGCATTCTTAAAGTCCTCCACCAGCACAAGTTCACGTAACAACCCCAAATTGTTAACCTGGCTCGCAGAACACCACCTATCAAAAAGCTTTGCCTTCTCCCTAGCAAAGTCAAGGTAGGACTGACCATGTGCCAACTCCAAACCTCGAAAATGCTGCCTATAGGCTTCAGGTACAAGTTCATAGGCTTGGAGAACAGCACTTTTAAGCTTTTCATAAACTAAGCAGTCCTCCATAGACAAACCAGAACAAACCTCCTGAGCCTTACCCGTGAATTTACACAGCAACATCACCCCCCACAGGTCTTGAGGCCACTGCAGTGTAGTTGCTATGCGTTCGAATACACTGAAGAAACTCTCAACACTGGATTCACAGAAAATGGGAACCAGGTGGATGTTATTGCTCACAAACGAGCCTCTAGACACCTGTGCACTAATAGCTGTGTCATCCATTTTGGGGGCGGAGAAGGCTCAGCAAACACACCCTGATTAGGACACCACCACACCCCTCTGCCAACTCAGAGACAACTGAACAATTAACAGAAAACTACACAACTTACTTTAACTGACCAACTTACCTCTTACTGCATACACGTTAAACAAACACAACTTACCCAGTTCCTAAGCACACCAAACTATACCTACCTATCTTCTGGAGCGTGCTGGGCTCGAGGCAACTTGAAAGGCAGAACTTCAGCGACCGGAGCCCTGAATTGCCTACCCCCAACAGGGAACTAATCCCCACCCAGGATTACTCCGAAAATAAGGAAGGCAAAACAACAAAAGAGTGCCCGAAGGAAGAACTCAATAAGCTCAGCTGGACACTCACCTAACTTAACTGGGTAGTTGGGAAAGTTGTGAATCTCTAAAGGTAGAAAAAACAAGAATCAAAAACCAATTCCAACTCAAAACTCCCTTTTCAACAATCCCGGACGAGCCCCCACTTGTTACGTTCCCCTGAGGGGTCTAGGCGGTGAGGGGGAAGTAACAAAAAGTGTCCGGGTCAGAAAAGGAGACAAGAAGGCATAAGGGTTAAATTAAAGAGTTTTATTAAAGTAGCTCAACTAAAAGAGACGGACAAGCCGCTATCACCATTTAAGAAAACAAACAAAACTCAGGCGTTGGTCAATAAAGTAAAACGTAAGCCAAAAAGAAAGAGAGCAGCTCACTAGCTGCAAACACCGCAAACACCGCAAACACTCAGCTCACTAGCTATAACCACTCACATGGCACTCAGGCCCAGAGCTCACCTTTCCCTGGGCTTAAATACTTTTAATTACTGACGAGAATCAGCTGTGTAAAGGAGAAAAGGTGGCACCTCAGGCAAAAGAGATTGATGGACACGCCCACACAGGCACCTTCAGGAGGAGACCCTGCTAGGGCTGTAACAGTGAGAAACACACAAAAACTGAGTTTATCTTTTTTATACCCAAATTTGAGCTATCACACTAATATTTTTTCTGCTTTTTTTGTAAAACAGTAAATTTGAAAATTCCTGAATAACATCTATAATTACGCGCGCACACACACACACACACACACACACACACACACACACACACATATTTAGAATTAAAATTTGTGTATAGGTTGTTCTTAAATTATAGTTTTCATGTAACTGCATAATGTATTATGTGCCTTTATTGCTATTTCTGCAGATAATGCTAGCTGTGTAATGATAATAATGATAATCCTTGTTACTCCTACTTTACTTTCTGTCAGGTGGCGCCTAGTGGAATGACTCGTGTTCAGACAATGTCCTGTGGTGCTTGCTCCAATGAAAATGCTTACAAAGCTATTTTTATCTGGTATAGGGTAAGTGAGTACAAATTTGATTTAATTTGTTAACACCATGTTAAATTATTTCTGACCATAGTTCTGTGATGGTATGGGGGTGTGTTAGTGCCCATAGCATGGGTAACATCTGTGAAGGCACCATTAATGCTGAAAGGTACATACAGGTTTTGGAGCAACATATTGCTGCCATCCAAGCTGGGCCATCCCTGCTTATTTCAGCAGGACAATGCAAGCCAATTTCTGCATGTGTTACAACAGTGTGGCTTTGTAGTAAAAGAGTCGGGTACTAGAGTGGCCTGCCTGCAGTCCAAAAAAGCGCCCCTCCGACAGCCAAACCCATCTGTTCTCTGATTGGATAGTTAAATTTGTGATTGATATGACATTGACCAATCAGCTGAAAGGAAGAAAAATAGGGTCAAAATTCGTACTTGTAACTT
Organism: Oreochromis niloticus; assembly: GCF_001858045.2. NCBI lineage: Eukaryota > Metazoa > Chordata > Actinopteri > Cichliformes > Cichlidae > Oreochromis > Oreochromis niloticus. The sequence goes on from NC_031969.2 coordinate 6,738,246, forward strand.
GAAACTTGAAACTTGAGTGCAGAGCTTCACACGTATTTTTGTCCACATACAAATCTTTTTTACGCACACACAAATTCATTTTACACATACAAATCCTGATTTACAAGTACAAAATATTTATGACCACAATTTGAGCCCATAGATATAACCCCGTGGCAAACATGTCCAAGCTTTATTGGAACATGTTGCAGGCATCAAATTAAAAATGAGTGAAGATTTGCACAACAACAGTAAAGTTTAATAGTTTGAACATTGGATACCTTTTCTTTGTAGTGTATTCAATTGAATATAGGTTGAAAAGAATTTGCAAATCATTTTATTCTGTTTTTATTTACATGTTACACAATGTCCCAACTTCATTGGAATTGGGGTTGTAGTAATGTTCTGTGATGTTCTATTATCAGTAATATTATTTGATCATTACACTATAACAGACAACTGAATCCAAATCTCGGACAAAAACACAAAACCTAAAGCAAACTAAAGGTCACCACAGGAGATAGCTGTCCTTAAAAAGACGGTAGTGTAGAAAATGTATTGTATCGAGTAGTAAAAAAAAAAATGTAAGCCAACAAGTTGGAATTAAAATGAATTTAATCTCTGTGGTTGTTTTTTTTTTTACTTTAGAACAAAGAACGAGGCCAAAACACACCAACTAATGAAGAACTGAACACCTCCATGATCAACCAGGTCTCACTATTCATTAAGTTATTCACCACTTTCCTGCCATATTGGACTCAATATTTGCTTCTTATTTCTTGATGTTTGTCTTTTCTCTTGCTTAGCATGATTGAGTCCTTATGTCTTTTGATCTCAGGCACCAGGTTGTCCAGAACTCAGTATTTTATCTTTCATGGGAGGCTTCCATGGAAGAACATTAGGTATGTTAAATACTGAATACATTTTTGCTACTGTTAAAACAACAGCACTTAACAAATTAGACCACCGGTCACAACCCCCAAATAACAAACTGAATTCAAGTTTTTATACCCAAATTTGAGCTGGTATATTACAACTGTTTTATTGTAAAACAGTTCATGGATAATAATGCACTGGCACATTATAAGTACTTTTTCGTCTGAGGGATTGAAAACGGTCCAGGTAGTGATGCAAAATGTTCAAACAACCCAGCTGTTATCATACAAAAGCCTGTGTTATAAAAATAGAAATTTGATTATTAACACCTCAAACATGTAAAAATTGAAAGCTCAAGGGTCCACATGTAGCATTTTCATAGCTTTTCACAGATACACAAGCATTGTATGTATTTAATACTGTCATTGCATGATCTCAGTTTGAAACTTTAGACTCAAGTCAGTGTGCTGTTTGTACAACTGGGGAAATCATTATTTGATTTTTGCCTGAATTTTAAGTTTGCTCATTTAAGAAGAAATTAACAGTCTCTAATTTTATGGTAGTTTCATTTTAATGAAGAGAGACAGATTATCAACCAGGGGTCCAGAAAAATGAATTACATAAAAGTTGTAAAATGATTTGCATATCATTAAGTAAATAATTATTTGATCGCTACACAAAACACGATGTATTATTTGTTGGAGAAACCTTTGTTGGTTAGTACTGTACTTCTTGTAGTTCACTGGATTTGCACACATTTCAGAAAGGATTTTTGCACTCCTCTTTACAAAAACCTAAATCCTTTAGGTTTCTGACTGCTGCTTAGGAAATTGAAGCTTCAGCTTCCTCCAGAGATTTTCTACTGAGGTCTGGAGACTAGCTAGGCCACTCAATGACCTTTACCTGCTTCTTCTTTAGTCCCTTCTATGTTGCATTGGTAGTAGGCTTTAGGACATTGTCATGCTGGAAGATCTACAGGCCATCTTCAGTGTTCTGGCTTAGAGAAGGAGCTTCTCTTCCAAGATTTTACGGGACATGACAACGTTCATTGTCCTCTCAAAGCAGTGAAGTGTCCTTAGCAGAAAAACAGCCCTAAAACATAATATTTCCACCATAATGTTCTTTGGGTAATCCTCAGCGTTCTTCTTTCTCCTTATTCTAGTTTGAATGTGGCTTCGTCTGACAAAAGCACACAAGCCTTCTCTGCATCATTTAGATTTTTGCTAAGAAAACTGTAGACAGGCCAGTTGCTAAAGCAGGGAAACCTTACAAGCACCACAAGATTTTAATCCTTTATAGCTTACTGTGTTACACCTTTATCATGATCATGCTCTCCCCATGAGGTGAATGCAAGATCTAATGTGGAGCTTCAGACTGAGGGCGACTGATGGTCATTTTCTATTTTTTCTATTTTGGAATAATTGCACCAAGAGTTGTCACCTTCTCACTAAGCTTCTTGTTGATGGCCTTGTAACCCATTCCAGCCTTGTGGAAGTCTACAATCCTTCCCCACCGGAGGAGGTTTGAATGGAACAAACTGAGTCTATAGACCGGTGAACAGATAGCAAGTGAATATTAGTATCTATAATTGATTAATTAATTGTCTGCCAGATTTCAGTCAATCTCTGGGAACCAGAATTCTGGCTGGGTTGTAGGAGATCAAATACTTTCAGTCAATGATGTGCAAATTTATTCATTTTATTTAATGTGTTTTTCTGTATTTTTTGTTGCTATTCTGTCTTTTTTAATTAAAATGATACTGTTAGAGATTCTTAATTTCTTCGTAAGTGAGCAAACTTACAAATTTCCCAGTGGATGATGGCAATGATTAGACTTTTCAGAAAGATAAAACCAAAAGGCATATTCTAACTTTGTGGATTTGTTACTAATTCATTGCTGTTGCCTTGTTAAGGTTGTTTGGCAACAACACACTCCAAAGCGATCCACAAACTGGACATTCCATCATTTGATTGGCCTGTTGCCCCATTCCCCAGACTACAGTACCCACTGGATGAGTTTACCAGAGAGAATGCAGAAGAAGAGGCTCGTTGTTTGGAGGAGGTAGGCTGTATGTATACAAAGAGTAGATACTATATGGGCATATGCGAACAACCATAAGGTACAGACCAAAATGTCATCATGGGAAGCAACATGGTCTTTTCTTAATATATAACAGTTTTGATTTGAGTCGAAGGTTCTTAACCTATCAGCAGAACCGGTATCTGCTCCTTTGTGCAAGGTGGAACAGGACGAGCACTGCCAGAGCCCTAGGTATGCTTGGTGCAGAGTCCTAGGTTTCTTTTGGTACGTAACAACGCCCAGCCTCATGTGGCAAGAGTATGCAGGAAACTGCTGGAGAATGAAGGAATTGATACCAGTGAATGCCCCCCATGCTATGTTTCAGTCGATTCGACATCACCAGGTTGCATCTCAGACTTGCCCAAATCCAAATCTGGAAGAAGATCCTCCAGGACACCATGCATCATCTCATTGGGGGCCATAAAAATACAGAGTATCATATTGATACTGCAATAACACATTAGCTAGTCCATGTAATTATCAATTCTGAGGATGATTTTTATTTTAGATGTGATGATATCTCATGTGTTTTCAATTTGTTCTTTTCATTTTTTAAGTTTTTGAGGTTGTATTTTTGAAGTTTATGTAATTTTAATTTTTTCATGACATTACATGTATTGCAGTTTACATTAGAGTAAAACTGAAAATAAAATTGATCATATTATATTGGCACCTGTCAAAATATGGGGTATATTGAGCAGTAAGTGGACATAGTAACAAAAAAGTAGAAAGAAGACTGCCTTTTGGGTATGCAGTGGTTAGTACCTACTCCAAATGGTCCAACAAAAGGCAACTGGTCAACCGGTGCTAGGGCCATACAGTATTTGTCGCATGCTCAATGATGTGGGTAGAAAGCATTGTTCATTCCCACATAATAAAACAGTGTAAGCTCCTGCATATGGCTCTACATAGAAGCACACTGCTCTGGGTTTCAGTGAAGACACTGTACACTGTATGCTGAAAAAACTAGTATGATCAACCAATTCCCAACTTTAGGCATGATACCAGATATCACAGGACAAATTCAAAAGTCTTATGTCTGTTGTTTTAATGGTAAAAGATCCTGTACTGACAAAATGAGATACATATACTATATTATATTATATATACATATTATATTACGCAAATGCTTTAATGTTATGAATGACTGGTTTAAGTTATTTGTTACTATGTTACAAAAAAGTGCCATGTTGTGTGTGTGATGTTGGAACTCTTGTGTGCAACTCAAGGTGGAAGATTTGATTGTGAAGTGGAGACAAAAGGGAAAACCTGTGGCGGGGATTGTAATTGAACCGATTCAGGCCGAAGGCGGCGATAACCACGCCTCGCCAGACTTCTTCCGAAGACTGCGCAATATTGCACGCAAGGTAAGACACCAGCTTTAAAGGCAGACTAGTTTGTATGTGTCTTTAAAAAAAAGTTTTGGGCTTTTTTTCTAGATCTACTGTGATGTAATGTTGCAAAAATATTTTTAAAGATATGTATAGATATGTCCATGGGAATCATACAGGGGGGCAGGAATTGAAAATGTTCTCATTTGATCATTTTTGTCAGGAGCAACAAATAGCAACAAATATGTATACAGTTTCTTTGATAATGTTGTGGAAAGGCCCACATGTATTTGTCGCATGAGAAACTGGGACTGTTGTGGAGGCCTGAACTAATAAGCTGAATTTAATATTCTGATCAATATTAATTTGATATATTTATACATGGCTACTGGGAAGAGGAGATGATACAATTAAAAATGCAATGTTGGTGTTGTATAATAACAACACCAACGTTTGATCCCATTTTAACTAACATTCCCAAAAACAATTGTGAATATATGGTGATCATCACCGAGGGAGGATCTGTATCTGGATTTGTTCAACTTCATTACCCAGAGTGTTTTTCTTGTTTTGGAGTTTAGTTCATACATTGGTTCCAGTCAAATCGACAGCAATAGCTGCAGTATCTGCCTTTCATTCTGTATCTGAAGACACTGGAATGTACTTGCCTTTCTTTTCTGCTCTCAGGTCCTACACTGTAGCCTCTGTCATTGCAGTCAGCAAGTTGCAAAGTGCGACAAACTGTGTGACTGAGTGCTCATGCCCTTATGAAATTATCTATTTTACTTATAATGCCAACAACATGGTTAATTTTCACCACTGACCAACACAACACCTCCTTGTGCACAATACAATGCAAAAATAACAATTTAGGTTCAGGGTTTATTTTAGTCACTTTATCTTGGATCTGCTTTAAAAGTCCAATATTTTTCCTTGTTGTGTCAGCATGTCCTATTTCAGCCTGTCCAAGCATGCAGTTACCTCTGTGAATACATCATTCTCTGTCATCGTCCTTTTAATTGAACCCTTGTTAATCCACGTACAAAGAGTGGTATCTGAGCTGTGTCTCGGACATCACAGCTCTCATCCAGAACGAAGGAGAAAAAGTCAGAATTGTCTGCTTTGGAGTTCAGGGATTCAAAATTCTGGTGGAGATATACTGAGTATCTTTGCTTTCCCCCTCAGCATGGCTGTGCTTTTCATGTGGATGAGGTCCAGACTGGTGGCGGAGGCACAGGAAAGTTTTGGGCCCATGAGCACTGGGGTATGGACGACCCTGCTGACATTGTCTCTTTCAGCAAGAAGCTTCTGAGTGGGGGTTACTACCACAAGGATGAATTACAGCCAGACAAGGTTTGACATTTTTATGTCTGTTTTTTCTACAATAAAATGTCATGTCAGACACCAAAGCAGGTGCACAATGAATATGCGAATGATCCCAGGTGGAGCCAGCTTAAAACGGTTCTTTGTTATACATCTAATATCTAAATATAGTGAGGGAGCTAGTGTATATAACCATTATATAATGCTTGGTTTGGAACAGCAATGGCTCTATATTGTCCCAGAAAAGAAAAGGGGTTAAAATTGTATATATTTGGACATTCATGAATGACACATACAGTGATACACAGCAGACGCCCACATAGCAAAATTAATATGGCCCGGATCTGGCCCACACAATGTGCTTACACATGGCCCACATACCGCAAAGAATGACGGCCCTCTGGTGGCCCAGACCTGGTTTGCCAGAGGTGGCCCACACATGGGCCAGCACAAGGCCAGTTGCAGACACACTGGTGGTCCTGTGCTGGCCCAGAACAGTTTCAGCTCTGGCCCCAGATGTCGGCCTAATGTGTACCTTAATCAAGCCATGAAATAACAACATGTGCCAGAACATGCAAAACAGTGCAAAAGTAACATGAAGAAACTCTGTTCAGACAGTGAATGGACTGATTCTTATATGCTTTTCTACTCTCCCGGATTACTGAAAGTGCTCTATACAACATGCCACATTCACCCAATCACACACTTTCTCTTAACTGAATGCTTCCTAACTACATTCATACACATTTACACTCTTGACATGCACACTGTAGGAGCCAGGGATCAAACCACTAACCTTCTGATCAGTAGGTGACCTGCTCTACCTCCTGAGCTACAGCCACCCGCTGGCAAGAACGAGTAAACCGTTACTAGGTTTTGGATAAAGTGTACACTCTCAAACCTGTCGAACCTGCATTTGAAACGTTGGCTACCATAGCAGTACAGTATTGCAACATGGCATTTGGGTCTTATAACTAAAATAGGAAAATAGGAACATAAATAGTGCCACCATTGCCAGACCTGGCCCACATCATACACTCTGCCAAGACACCAGTTAGTCAGAAGTGCCAGCTTGATGCCAGATCCGGGCTAGACCTGTTTTCTATGAGCCTGGGCCGCATAAACCAAACCACAATCAAGCCAGATATGGCATGCCATCACATAGACAGTGCCATCTATGCCAGGCCTGGCCCATATCTGGATGACATACGTCTTATCATGCCAGAAGTCAGTCAGCAGTGCCGGCTTGATACCAGATCCGGGCCAGACCTGCTTGCTATGTGGGACAGTGTTGAAATCATGAATTATAATTTGCCTAAAGTGAAAATTCTCATGCAGTATTTAACGTATCCATCCTACTCATATGGATGTTGTGTTCTGTTGGACATAAACCCTGCGAGTTGTTCTACAATATTAAATGTCAGATCTTAATAACTTGCTGATTATGACAGTGAGCAAAGATAAAGAGCCATTATCTTTGCTCTTAGCCATTCTTCTCTGGGTTAACAGAAATTAGGGGGTCTTTTCTACATCAGTTAGTGGAGAAATTTAAAGACAGATATGAAGTTGGAATTTTAAATTCCAACGTATTTATTTTCTGTAAGTTCTACATTACATTAGTTCTACATGTGGAATAATGGGCTCAGGAGGAACAGCAGGTCATCTACTAATCCAAAGGTTGGTGGTTCGATCCCCAGCTGCTCCCGTCTGTATGCCAAATACCCTTGGGCATTAATTCCAACCCCAAGTTGCTCTCCTGGACAATACATGAATTTTAGATGGAAAGAACTTGCATTGAAAAATCATAGAAATAAGTGCCGACGTGATTAGATGAATGAGGCTTTTAGTGCTCAGGCAGAGGAGAAACGCACCATATAAGAGTCAGAATCAGCTAACCAATAAAAGTTAGCTTAGTTTTAAAGGAAACGTGTTCAAAACATTTTAGTGTGGGAGTGGCTTCTTGTAGAGGTGGAAATAGAAGAGACACCACATCCTGCAATATTACATGTCAGAGTTAAAAGATTCTGTCTCACGAAAAAGCAGGTGTGACAGTTTCTTGTTGTTTTTCTTCATAATATATATATATACATACACATATATATATATACATACACATATATATATATATATATATATATATATATATATACATACATATATATATATATATATATATATATATATACATATATATATATATATATATATATATATATATATATATACATATATATATATATATATACATATATATATATATATATATATATATATATATATATATATATATAAAGGGTCCTAAGGCTAGACCCCCTATGCTAAGTGAGCCTACCGCAGACATGAGCGAGACAGATAAATATGAAGGCATGCCGGCTCGGACGTCGCCCGGATCAACAAGGTCCGCGTCAGGTGTTGAGGAACCGCGGCACCCTGACAACAAGTGGGCTACTGGAACAAGAAGGCATCGGTGGGCAAGAGATGAAAACAGGGCGTTGTTGGAATGCTACTACGCAAGTAACCCTGGCGGAAGGGGTTACATGAATAGGATGAGGGACCTATGGATTCTTCGATACCCAACATCCACAATGACGGCGAAACAACTAGTAGCTCAGTGTTCCAACATTCGAAAGAAGGGACTGCTGTCACACCTAGAGATTGACGAGGTACAACATAAATGCTACGGCAAGGAGGAGTCAGGACGCCAGGTCAGGGGGGAGATATCATCACCCCCACCCGAGATTGACCTGAAAAATAGGATCATGGCCAAGCTTGAAACCTGGATCCCCCGTAGCCGGTTACCAAGATTACGTGAAGTACCCTCAGAAGGTCTGCTAGATGATGTTACTCTCAGTGGCAAGGGAACAATAAGAGAACAGCACCACCAAGGCTGGAGAGAAGGACATATGGGAGAAGGACGCAACCCATAACGGCAATGCTCAGTGGCTAGTGTATCTGAGGGCAGACCATAGCGACCTCCCTGAACAGGGTCCAGTAACCATCACAGTGGCAGATATCCAAGAAAGGGTCTCCAGTATGAAGAGTTGGACAGCACCAGGGCCCGACATGTTTCACGCCTACTGGCTGAAGAAGCTGACTGCACTCCACGAGCGTCTGGCTGCACAAATGAACCAGCTGCTAGTTAACGAGAGACACCCGGAATGGCTAACAGAAGGTCGGACGGTCCTGATCCCCAAGGACCCCAAGAAGGGACCGGTCCCATCCAACTACCGACCAATTACCTGCCTCAGTACTACATGGAAGCTCCTGTCAAGCATCATATCGGCTAAGATGAACAGGCACATGGGTCAATACATGAGCGGGGCACAGAAAGGGATTGGCAAGAATACCAGAGGCGCAAAACACCAGTTACTGGTAGACAGAACAGTCAGCCGAGACTGCAAGACCAGACTGACCAACCTCTGCACTGCCTGGATTGATTACAAGAAGGCCTATGACTCAATGCCCCACAGCTGGATACTGGAATGCCTAGAATTGTACAAGATCAACAGGACCCTAAGAGCCTTCATCAGAAACTCAATGGGGATGTGGCGCACAACACTAGAGGCCAACTCCAAGGCCATAGCACAAGTCACCATCAAGTGCGGGATCTACCAAGGAGATGCTCTGTCCCCACTGCTGTTCTGCATAGGCCTGAAACCCTCAGTGAGATCATTAACAAGACTGGCTACGGATACCGACTACGGAACGGAGCGGTTGTCAGCCACCTCCTGTACATGGATGACATCAAGCTGTATGCCAAGAGTGAACGAGACATCGATTCACTGATCCACACTACCAGGCTATACAGCAATGACATTGGAATGTCGTTCGGACTGGAGAAGTGTAGTCAGATGGTAACAAAGAGAGGGAAGGTAGTCAGAACTGAGGGGATTGAACTACCAGAAGGCAACATTGCAGACATAGAGGACAGTTACAAGTACCTGGGGATCCCGCAGGCGAATGGGAATCATGAAAAGGCCGCTAGAAAGGCTGCAACCACCAAATACCTGCAGAGGGTCAGGCAAGTCCTGAGGAGTCAGCTGAACGGTAAGAACAAGATCCGGGCCGTCAACACCTACGCCCTGCCCATGATCAGGTACCCTGCTGGGGTAATAGGCTGGCCAAAGGAGGAGCTAGAAGCCACTGACATAAAGACAAGAAAGCTCCTTACCATGCATGGAGGGTTTCACCCCAAGTCCAGCACCCTGAGGCTGTACGCTAAGCGGAAGGAAGGGGGCCGGGGACTGGTGAGTGTCAGCACCACAGTCCAGGATGAGACAACGAACATCCAAGAATACATTGGGAAGATGGCCCCAACTGACCAAGTGCTCAGTGAATACCTCAGGCAGCAGAAACCCAAGAAAGAGGAGGGAGACGAGGAACCATCATGGAAGGACAGGCCCCTGCACAGTATGTAACCAAGTGGCCGGCATAGTGTACAGGAACATCTGTGCCGAGTATAACCTGGAAGTCCCAAGGTCAAAATGGGAGATGCCCCCAAGGGTGGTGGAGAATGACCGAGCTAAGATCCTGTGGGACTTCCAGATACAGACGGACAAAATGGTGGTGGCTAACCAACCGGACATAGTGGTGGTAGACAAACAGAAGAAGACGGCCGTAGTGATCGATGTAGCGGTTCCGAATGACAGCAATATCAGGAAGAAGGAACACGAGAATCTGGAGAAATACCAAGGGCTCAGAGAAGAGCTCGAGAGGATGTGGAGGGTGAAGGTAACGGTGGTCCCCGTGGTAATCGGAGCACTAGGTGCGGTGACTCCCAAGCTAGGCGAGTGGCTCCAGCAGATCCCGGGAACAACATCGGACATCTCTGTCCAGAAGAGCGCAGTCCTGGGAACAGCTAAGATACTGCGCAGCTAAGATACTGCGCAGGACCCTCAAGCTCCCAGGCCTCTGGTAGAGGACCCGAGCTTAAAGGATAAACCGCCCACAGGGCGTGCTGGGTGTTTTTTTTATATATATATGTGTGTATATATCTATATATCTATATCTATATATATATATGTATATATATATATATATATATCTGAAAATACAGTGTTTGTGTTCAAGGGGTCAATGAGGGGAAACTGTAGGCTCATCTGCCCTGAGATACTGTTGCCTAGCGCCCTAATCTGACACATTTGTTATTTGCAGTGTGGTTTTTTTCTATGTTTGTTTCAAATCTTCATTAAATCCTCAGTGATGTGATGTGTATGTATATGTATGTGTGTGTGTGTGTGTGTGTGTGTACATATATATATATATGTGTATATGTGTATATATATGTATATATATGTGTATGTGTATATATATGTGTATGTGTATATATATATGTGTGTGTATATATATATATATATATATATATATATGTGTATATATATATATATATATGTATATATATATATATATATATGTATATATATATATATAGATATATATAGATATAGATAGATATTTTGCTATATGTATTAATAGGACTATGTAACCTGCCAATAGCCTGGCCTGGTGCATCACAGGGGTTCCTGCTCAGTGTGAGCTGAAACAGGAATCAGCCCCCTTCCCTACCCATTTTGATAAGTTTTAACTGTTCTTTTTATTTTAGGTTTTTACTACCCAGTATCCAGTGTTTTGTGATTGTGCTTTCCGCAGCCCTACCGCATCTTTAACACGTGGATGGGTGACCCGTCAAAGAACTTGTTCCTTTCTGAGGTTCTCAATGTGATTCGGAGAGAAAATCTTCTGGAGGAAGTGACCCGCTCTGGCAAAGCTTTGCTGAATGGCCTCTACGAGCTACAGGTACTGTTTTGTTTTTTTTTTTATTAACTTGGTCCAAACTCGTGGCCCTTCATGTTTGAAAACCTGCCTTAACTAAAACTGCCCGTGGAGCAGAATTAAAACAAAATTCCTCCACACCGACTTGAAAAACCCAGTTAACATTTGATTGTCAGGGTAGCAGAACTAATTGTTAGGTTCATGGGGCTGTTACTTTCATATGGGTTTGGATAGATTTCTTTTAAAGCTTTTTTCTCTTAATAAATAAGCATTTAAAAACTGTATGGCAGGGCATGGCTTGCGATGCTGCGCAGGTGAGGTGGACTCACCTATGCAGCATCTACAATCACACCTTGCTAGTTTCAAAATCTGTACCGGGTCCTGTATTTGTGGTTGTTGATGATTGTGTGTGCCTGCGAACTGGAAAGCTGCAGCCAATTGTGTACGGCAACCGAAGTAAAAAAGGATGCTGAAAAAAATGGAAACGTGGTCCTGTCGTGCCTGTTATCTGCCACAAACTGTATTTTGTATTTACACAAAAATTTGTTTGATCTGAAACATGTAAGTGTGAGAGACAGAGGATGGAGGCAGTAGCATTTAAAAAAAAATTGCTAGTTTTTAAGTTTAAAGTTAGTACATCTCTTAAAAATTATTTGGTTGTTAATCATTGATCTGAATATTTTTGCTGATTTTTAAGCTTACTAACTGAGCGTAATGCTGCGTTTATGGCTTTGAATGGTCGTGATCATAAATTACGTGGGTTTTTTCCGCAGGCTCAGTACCCCAGCATATTGAGTCGAGCCCGAGGACAGGGGACCTTCTGTGCCATTGATGCCTTTGATGATGCCACACGTGATAGGATCCTGCTCAAGGCCAGAGACAAAGGTATAAAGCATATCAATATATGGTGTTTTTGTTTTTTAAGAGGGCTTCTTTGGTTCAGTTTTGCACTCATGCAGATCATGGAAGACAAGTCTATGATATTTGCAAAACTAGAGAATAATGAGGATAATCATTTTCTTCCTTTAGCCTAGCCAGAGTAAAGAAGTTTACGATGTTGTAATTTCTGTTAGCAGTAACCTTAACTTATCTTTAATATGGCTGAAACTAATCAGCTAAGTCATCAAAGGAATCACATTTGAAAGTGTTAGATATCTGTTTGATATCTCTGCAAAAAACAATTATTGTTGTTCCATTTTGTTTCGTTGGCAGGCGTCCTCCTCGGGGGCTGTGGGGATCGATCAATCAGATTCCGCCCAGCACTGGTTTTCAAGGAGTATCATGTGAACCTCTTCCTCAATATTTTTAATGATGTGTTGGCACAGCACAAATAGATCCTTTCCAAAATCTTTCCAAAACTACACAATCCTGAGTTAAATCAGAATGGGGAAAAAGTAACTCTGGACAGCCTAAGAAAAGAGAAGCACAATCTAAAAAAAATAAAATTCAACTGGCCCTGAGCTACAGCTAAAAGAAGGCCAGTTGTAGTAAATGCAAATTTTGTAGAATGTTCATGTTTCTGAAAAATAAATCTGTTAAAATAAGCCTAGAATCTTTTTTAATATAGATTCATTTCTGTTCATGTACATGTATTCAAGTCTGGTTGAAGTTACTTTTTCCTGGAAAACAACTACTTAAAGAAAACAGTAAAACAATTTGTCTTTGTACAGAAATGTTGGCCAGTCTGCACTGCAGATGATGAGACATCACACAGCTGTATTTTCCAAAACCTCGCCATTATAACTTAAACTGTAGTATGTCATTTCACATTCACATAAAGTGTTGGTTTTTAGGTCAAATTAAAGTACCCTCTAAAGCTAACGTTAGTTGTTTTTTGTGGCAATGTTCTGCTTAATTTTTGGAATCGGGAAACATGAAGTTTCCTTCACTCTTAATCTGGCCTAAATAACCTCTTCTTTTGAATATTACCAGGGAAAATCTCCCTAATATGTAAAACACTAAACCTTTTTACATTTATAAATTGAGATATATGAGATTCATAAGTACGACTGCACATGTGGTTGTTTTTCTGTAACAATTACTATAGCAATAAACACAATAAATGTCTTAACTCCTAAAGAACTTTAGTTGTTGACTCATAGTGTTGCATAAAGGTGCTTTTAGTGCGCAAATGCAAGCGTCACCTCACTGCATACATTCATCCTGGCAGCACCTATCCTGGATACAGAGTACAGTGTCAGTGCTGACTCTCGTATGAACACAATCATTCTAAACTGTCCGTTAAAACTGTCCATATTGTTATGACTATTGTGTTGCTCTTAATAGTAATAAACTTCAACTTGAAATGATGTAGCCAAGAAAATGTGACTCTTAAATAGACCATGAAAATGTCATAGATAATTTAGTGCCTGCATGTTATTTTGGTGTAACATTTTTTTTATGCCCTCTGCTCAAATGAGAGCCTTGGTAACACCATTTACTTTACTCTTAAAGAAAAAGAGCTTCATTGTGGCTGCCTGACATTTTGTGGAAATATGGTTACTTTTCATTTTCAAGGCTCGCTTGTTTTTGATTTCATGTAATACTTTTTATTTGTGACAGTATACGTAAATAGTGCCAGTGTATTAAGCATATGAAATAGACTGTAGTCATTAAAAGAACTGATTTGAAAACCATTAAAATCATATATTTAATTAACTCTCCAGGATGTACTTTGCTTTACTCGGTGTCACCTGGGACAAGCTAGAGCCTGATGTCATCCTATTTGGGTTTTATGTACATTACACTTTGCATAAAACCATTTCTGAGTCTGACACATGTCATGAAGTACAAACAAGGTAATGTGCTCACAGTCAACCCGTACAATAACCCATACAATCATTATGCTACTATCTACACTGTTCACACATAGAACAAAACAGACCCAAGTAAAAGTTTACTGTAGCTAGGTAAGCTTTTTTTTTTAAAGGGGAGTTGAACTTAACGCACAGGTCTATTACAGAGGGTGGTCAAAAGCACACATTAGTTTCTATGTAAAGCTGAAATAAATGACCAAATAACTTTAAAGCTGAAATTCTTTTGACATATTTGGCATTTTGATTTTTTAAAGTCTGCTTCTGTAGAACGTCCTCAGTAGTAGTGAATGTTCCATGCAGCTTTTAGGCAAGTGTTAGGAATGTGATTCATGTCTTTTCTAATTATGTCTTTATTGTTTACCTATTAGAGCGAAACACAAATAAACAATATTTCTTCTCCTTTTTTACATTTACGTTGCATAAATTTTACCCCTCTTAATGTAGTGAATTACAAAACAGTTCACAGGGTCAGTTCATCATCCTACACTTTATACTGAACATACATGAAGGTTGGGTTGTAGGGTGGCAGATGTCTCCTAATGTGATGGTGATTTAGACAATGGTGCCTGTCTTCTTGTTGTCAGTCATTATATGGAGGATCTGTAATAATCTTAAAAAAAACATTTACACTAAATACTTGCACTTGTGATTTAATATTGATGGTCATTGATGTAATCATTATAGATTGTTGTCAATAAAACATTCTGTCCATGTACTGTGATTAATAAAGTTTTGAGAAACTTGAGTTTTTATTTCTGTTGAAAGGTTTTTAACCTAATAAATATCATACAACTGTAAATGGACTGATAGATTATGGTATTCAGCTAGGGGTCATTCGAATCTTTAAAAAAAACAACCAAAATGTGCCCCTCAGAATCAGCCTTTTTTTTTTTTTCATTTTAAATGTGCAAAAACTTTTAAAAGGGAACTCAGCTTAAAATATGCCACCAGCTCCAAAAATAATAACAATATCGTGCAAACGTTCATTTATTTCAGTAATTCAACTTAAAAGGTGAAACTAATATAATTGTTATAGTTTTGATGGTTATAACTTACAGCTTATGAAAACCCCAAATTCAAAAGCTCAGAAAATTACATGAAATCAATAAAACAAGGATTTTAAATAGAGAAATGTCGGTATATAAGTAAGTATGAGTATAATCATGCATATGTTTGGACCCCTTTTGCATGAATCAGTGCGGCGTGGCATGGACGCTCTCAGCCCGTGGCACTGCTGACGTGTTATGTGAGCAGCCTTCAGCTCTTCTGCATTGTTCGGTCTCATGTCTCTCATCTCTCATTTGCTGGCAAATAAGCACAGTAATCCCATGGTCATTGAACCAGGTTTTGGTACTTCTGGCAGGTGGGCAGGTGCCAAGTCCTGCTGGGAAATGAAGTCAGCATCTCGTCTGCAGAAGGAGGCATGAAGTGCTCCAAAATGTCCTGGTAGATGGCTGCGTTTACTCTGGACTTAATAAAGCATAGTGAATCAACACCAGCAGATAACATGACTTCCCAAATCAGCACAGACTGTGGAAACTTCACGCTGGACTTCAAGCATCTTGGATTGAGTACCTCTCCATTCTTTCTCCAGACTCTGGAATCTTGGTTTCCAAATGAGGTGCAAAATTTGCTCTCATCAGAAAAGAGGACTTTGGACCACTGAGCAACAGACCAGTTCTTTTTTACTTTAAGACATTTCTGACATTGTTTGACAAGAGGAATATGACATTTGAAGCCCATGTCCAGGATCCGTCTGTGTGTGGCTGCTCTTGATGCACTGATGTCCAACTTCTTTTGCAATTACCGTTTGAGGTTTCCTCCTTATGGAGGCTGTCAGTGATGGTTTTCTGCACAACTGTCATATCAGCTGGCAATGTCCTTTAATTACTAGATTTTGGAAAAATATTGCTATAGAGCTTCACTCCATCTTTCACCAGACGATCCCACTGAACCCTGTGCTGTTCTGATCCATAGAAGGGCTTTCTCTGTCTTCTGTAGAGATGCTTTTGTTATGTAAACTTTTACATTTAGCGAGCAATGTGTACTGTTTCAATGGATTCAGAGACAGCCCCCCACTGTTACACAATGGTACAGAGAAACGTTCAAGGTGCTGCCAATGGAGCGCCTTAGTGCCATTATAAAGGGCAATTGTGATGCATTCTGTAGGATATGGCGGCCTTTGCTTGATCACCTACCTCGTGACCTTGCTGTGCTATTACATAAAGGGGGATCACATTTTGTTTTTAAACACAATAATTAATGTCTGTATTCCCTTTTTTTTCTTTTTTCTTTCCCTGGACTTCAAATGTGAAACACTGTACATATTTTGACCCAGACATGTACATCTGTAACTCATGTACCTGTATTTGTCTTTTCTTCTCTTTTTCTTATTTGTATTTGGCTGTGCTGATTTGTTGCTGTTTGTATTGTTCCAAAAAAAATCAATAAATCACTGTTTAAAAACAAAACAAAAAAACAAACAAAAAAACCCTGTCATATCAGCAGTCTTCCCCATGATTGTGATTCCTACTGAACCAGACTAAGAGACCATTTAAAGGCTCGGGAACCATTTGCACCATTTGCAGGTGTTTAGGTTAATTAGCTGATTAGAGTGTGACACTTTGAGCCTAAAATATTGAGCCTTTACACAATATTCAAATTTTCTGACCTTTTGAATTTGGGGTTTTCATAAGCTGCAAATCATGACCCTCAAAATTATAACAAATAAAGACTTGAAATATCTCGCTTTGCATGTAATGCATCTATATGATATATTAGTTTCACCTTTTAAGTTGAATTACTGAAATAAATTATTTTTTGCACGATATTCTAATTTTTTGAGGTTCAGCTGTACCAGCCTAAGTTTGTCTAACATGATCGTTTTCTTTTTTGTTTGTTTGTTTTTCTTTTCTTTCTCTTTTCCAACTGTCAGAAGTAAACTCTGCAGTTAGAGAACATCCTCTGCTTCTTATTCTTTATAAACCCAACATTATGTTTCCCAGTGGTCTGATATTGTTTGTAAGAGAATGCTATTGTTCCAAGTTAGTAGATTTTATAATGAATTCATTGGGGTGTCTAACTGCAAGGTAAAAGTGAGAGAAATGTGTTAAATACATGAACATGTATTATGTGCATTATAATAACAAGTGTGTTTAAAAACATTTCTGATAACACGTGATACACAGTAATATGTGTTTCAATATGCTTTGTCAAAATGTTTTAAGCCTAATGTTGAATGCACAGAGGGTGTCTATCTCCCAAATTCAAACTGGGGGCTGGTTACACAGAGGAGAGGACTGAAAGACGAAGGCTCTGCCTCCCATTCTACTTTTAAATACTCCAGGAAAACCAGCAGTCTGTGCTCTATTAGGATAATATGGTAGTATGACGTCTTTAAGATAAGATGGTGCCTGATTATTCAAGACCTTATATGTGTGGAGAAGGATTTTAAATGCGATTCTATATTTAATGGGGCCAATGAAGAAAAGCCAGTATGGGAGAAATCTGCTCTCTCTTTCTAGTCCCTGTCAGTACTCTTGCTGCAGCATTTTGGATCAACTAAGGGTTTTTCAGGGAGTTTTTAGAACAGCCTCATTAATAATAAATCCATGAACTAGTTTTTCAGTGTCACTCTGAGACAAGATATTTCTAATATTAGAGATCTTACGCAAATGGAAGAATGCAGTATTACATATTTGTTTAGTATGCACATCAAAGGACATATCCTGACCAAGAACGACTCTATGGTTCCTCACAGTGTTACTGGAGGCCAAGGTAATGCCATCCAGAGTAAGAATCTGGTTACATACCATATTTCTAAGATTTTCAGGGCCATTTACATGAACATATTGGACTCTATTAGATAGATATGATACAAACCAATGCAGTGCAGTACCTTTAATACCTACAGCATGTTCTAATCGTAATAGAAATGTTATGGTCAACAGTATTGACCGCTGCACTGAAGCCTAGCAGGAAAAACACAGAGATTAGTCCACTATTGTTTTTGACCAGGAGATGTCCTTCAGTGCACATATTAAACAAATATGTAGGACGACTTTCTTCCATCTCTAAAATTAGAAATGTCCTTTCTCAGAGTGATGCTGAAAAAGTAGTTCATACATTTATTTGTTCATGTATTTATTAGGCTGGACTACTGTGATTCATTATTATCAGGATGTCCTAAAAACTCCCTGAAAAGCCTTCAGTTAATCCAAAATGCTGCAGCAAGAGTCCTGACAGGGACTAGAAAGAGAGAGCAGATTTCTCCTATATTGGCCTCCCTTCATTCAATCAATCCAGAATCAGATTTCAATTCAGTTTATTTTCATTCAGTTTTATTTACATCACACCAAATCACAGTGGTCTCAAGGTGCTTTAATTTAAAATCCTTTGCCTCACATACAAGATCTTGAATAATCAAGTGCCATCATAAAAACCTTATAGTACTGTATCACCCCACTTTGCTCTGAAACTGCTTTTTCACTTGTGGTTCCTAGAGAATTTAAAAGTTGATTGGAATGATTATAAAAGTTACACCAATATTCACCATTTTCTAAAAACACAAAATACTGAACATTTCAAGCAGCACCAGCCTGGCTGTTTAAACAGGTATTGTCTGTGTTCCATTGCTGATCCTTTGTGCCTGACACAGTCTCACTCATCACTTAATTGGAGCTTTTGTTGGAGGAGAGCGATTTTTCACCATCTTTTTAACCTGTGGTTATGGAAACCTCTTGCAATAACTGTAAATGGTGCAGCCTTTTACCTTAACATCTGTCCGGGTTGGCATAGTATCTGGAATGATCACTGCCATTCTTTTTACTTCTAGCTAGTTCTCTGGAGATGAGTTTTCTTGGGTTGATTTCTTGCAGTTTAGGCTTTGGCTACTGCACCTACATCTTGTTTGCAAAAAGGATAAAAATCTACCCATTTTGAGAACATGTCAGTAATTACCAACATTACTTTTTTTTTTTTTTTTTTTTTTTTTTTACCTCCACCTGGTATTAGTTCAATAAAACCCATTCTAATTGTACCATCCCATGTTGTACCATCCCTCCTTTTGACACATGGTCCTTGTCATATGTCAGTTTATCATAATGGGGTCATATGAGCCCTCACTTGTTATGTAATCCCCTGCTGTTTTCTACACACATTTCTCCTCCGGGGCAGCCTTGCTCTGGGTAGTCTGTGTTAAATCTGTGTGCTCAAGGAGGGGGTTGATCCAGGTCTAGGTTATGGTCTATGCTTCTGACACACTGAGACATACTTGTGTCAGTAAAATTAGAAAACATCTGAACAAATATAACTTGTTTGGAAACCATCTAAGCCTTGCCTTTCTAACTTTTTGTCTCCAGACTGCTATACTAATATTGTGTACGCTGGTAAATGGCAAATGGACTGGTTGCTACGTAGCGCTTTTCTACTCTACCTGAGCACTCAAAGTGTTTTATAAAATTCCTGAACAAAATCAGAACATTTTCAACTCTGCCACTTCCAGCTAATAGCTGCCTTTTCATCAATACCACTATCTCCAAAACATTAATAATAGCAGATCTGACTACTGTCTTGTAAACCTCTTTTAAGCTTTCAGTATTACCCCTGACCCCACATAGCAGACAGCTCTGGCCTGGATCTGGTGTCAAGCCAGCACTGCTGGCTGACTTCTGGCATGGTAAGTGGTATGTCATCCAGATATGGGCCAGGCCTGCCAATGATGGCACTATTTATGTTCCTATTTCCCTATTTTAGTTAGAAGACCCAAATGCCATGTTTCAATGTTACAGCCAGCGTTTCAAATGAGTAATCTGGGAGAGTAGAAAAGTGCTATATAAGAATCTTTCCATTCACTGTCTGAACAGAGTTTTGTCGTGTTACTTTTGCACTATTATGTTCTGGCACATGTTGTTATTACATGGCTTGATTAAGGTACACATTAGGCTGACATCTGGGGCCAGAGCTGAAACTGTTCTGTGTTACAGACACCAGTGTGTCTGCAACTGGCCTTGTGCTGGCCCATGTGTGGGCCACCTCTGGCAAACCAGATCTGGGCCACCAAAGGGCCGTCATTCTTTGCAGGCCATGTGTAAGCACATTGTGTGGGCCAGATCTGGGCCATACCAATTTTGCTATGTGGGACATTCATCTCTACCCACTCCACCTTGCCTGCACTCGCTTGTGCACTTTCGACTCCACATATTAAACACAGCCGCTTTACTCCTTCTAGCTTCACTGTTACCCTTGTCTCCCTCTTATTCACACACATGTACTCTGCTTTGCGTGACTTCATTTCTTTTTTCTACACCTAGGTATGGACTAGGAAAAAAAGGGTGACCCTGGAATTTTTAGTACAGACAGCCCACCGTGATCGGTCAGAGGAACGCCAGTGGTCTAGTTAGTTAGTGTGCAAATATTTGTGCAATTCCTCAAAATAATGGTAAAGCTGAGTAGTACATGCAAATAAATAATAATTAGTCACATAATCACATTATTTTCTGTTTAAAAGATGTATTACTAGGAATAATCTCATTACATTTGCTAGTTGTTTTTGGTGCTGGCGCTATATTTTTTACAGCGAGGTAAAAAGGATGAGATGCACACATAATTCAATTTCAGAGGTTTATTAAAACATGTTAGTGAATTATCCACTAATCTACTATTAGATTTTGGACAGATGACAAGTTAGGCTCCCAAATGAACAACAAATTGACAACAGTGAAATATTACTTAACTATGACATTATGAGATTTGGCTGTCCGATCTGTTTAAATTCATTTATCCACTGGTGTGTTTATGAAGTAAAATGATAACTGCACTACTATCAGGGAAACAGTTGGCTATTTTTGTGATATATAAATAAAGGTTCAAAAGGGTCAAAAATTATTTTTGAGAACATTTGAAAACTCTTCTGTGATCCTGCTAACTGTTTGCGTCTGTGTGTAGCTTAGCTGATAACAGAAGCAGAGAAAAGATGGAGGATTGAAAATTAGATTAAATGCACAAAGTAAGTTTAAAATGTGACATCAGATCTGATAATCGAATCATATCTGTTATTAATCTCTGTCTCTCTTCCACAGCATGTCTTTCATCCTGTTTTCCTTCTTTCACCCCAACCGGTCGCAGCAGATGGCCCCGCCCCTCCCTGAGCCTGGTTCTGCTGGAGGTTTCTTCCTGTTAAAAGGGAGTTTTTACTTCCCACTGTCGCCAAAGTGCTTGCTCATAGGGGGTCATATGATTGTTGGATTTTTCTCTGTATTTATTATTGTGCTATCTACTGTACAATATAAAGCGCCTTGAGGCGACTTTTGTTGTGATTTGGCGTTATATAAATAAAATTGAATTGAATTGAAAATTGAATTGAATTGAATAAAAGTCACCATATAAGGCTAAATAGAGAATTAGACTAAATACCTAAAGATTTCTAAAACTGTATTCAGTTCAATTCCATTTTATTTACATGGCACAAAATCAGGCTAACAGTCCCCTCAAGCACTTTATAATGTGAGGTAAACACCCTAAAGTAATATTGTGTATGTTACCACAAAAATCCTGTATTAAAGAATTAGTATGTATTGATTGCACACATTGGTAGCAACTGATAAAATGTATGAATTTATATAATTTGAGTGATAAAAACAACATGTCATCTCTTGAAAATCTGTCTGTCCGAGCCTGAACTCGTTTTGTCTTTTTTCTCTCTCCTATGCCAGCACAGGAACCAGGAGGAGCAAGGAGACTCCTTGGACTGAGACAGCACCCTCAGCACCCTTTCAAGCATCTTATTTTAATAAGCTTGCCCATGGCCTTTGTAAGAAATACAATATGTGGTCTTTCATGTATTTTTTATGTTTGGCTTTTTATAGGCACTCCGTACTGTGGTGTAAAAGCTATTAGAGATCACTACGTTTATTTAGGGTGACCATTTTTTCATTTCCAAAAAGAGGACACTTGGCTTAACATATTTAAACAATGCCTTTTCTGTGCCGTTAATGAATGGTGTAAAATAAAATGTCATATAGGCTTTTACAATCAGTAAGTGCAAAAAAAGGGGATGGTTGGTCACCCTAAATTTATTGCCAAATAGTTACCGAAAAACGGAGCTCTGACAACTTCCATCCACATACTCCAATGCCTCCCTGACCACTTCCGGGAACTACGGCGTATGTGAACCACGTGACGATCACTCCCCTTGATTCCTCGACGGGAGCGAATGATGGTTATTACGTGGACCGTTTGCATGACAACGTGGCGGTAAGAGGCCAATAAGAACTTACCTTGAAACGTTTCCCTCCCGCCCCGCCCCCATACTTTGACGAAATTTTTATTGGTTAGAATTTTCTTTAAGGCATTGATGATTGGATAACTGTGTAACTGAACCCGCCCAAATACCATTGTTTTTTAAAGTTAGCGTTTGCCAACGCGGACTGTTTCTGGAGTGACCCTGGA
This sequence comes from Oreochromis niloticus, assembly GCF_001858045.2. NCBI lineage: Eukaryota > Metazoa > Chordata > Actinopteri > Cichliformes > Cichlidae > Oreochromis > Oreochromis niloticus. Next base: position 6,760,870 of record NC_031969.2, read on the forward strand.
GTGTAAAAAGTGGCGCTACAAAGCTGGTGAGTTCATCTTTTTCTTGCATGTAAAAAGTGATGTGTCGTGCATGACAAAGCTTTTGTGTATTTATTCTATCAGAACTTTAAAAATGAATTTCAGTGTTGAGAGAGCGAGAAAGTGATTATGGATACTTTTACCTCATGATGACATGAATCTTTTACAGTGATTTGACGCTGCGGATACCAGATTTTTCTTCTTTCATCAGTGGAAATGAAAAAATGGTCACCCTAAATAAATGTAGTGATCTCTAATAGCTTTTAGACCACACCAATTTTTGCATTGTTGCTATTTAGCTTGTAGACGACTTTTAAAGCAAATAAATAAACAAGAATGACTAGCTCAGAAAAAAATGCTGGGAAAAGACTGAAGAACTCAAAGACTGTACTTATTTTGTTGAATGAAGTACAGTCTTCAAATGTTGTTGGTTCTTGGTTGTCTCCTATTCATTCATATCCCTGTGCATTTATAAATATCAAATTGATTTAAAGGTATATATATATATAAATGTAGACATTGTCATCTGCTTCAAATTAGTGGTAACTCATGCTAGTCCGGGCCCTCCTTAAGTGGAAAGATTCTTCAAAAACAATCTTCTGAATGCTTCAGGTTGAGAGCTCTGTAGTTGGCTTTTATCCTGGTTAATTCAATTGGCATTGAAGTTGGCAGTGAGCTGCCACAGTATTGTGACCTGTTGTGTTTTATTCTTTGAGTAGTGTACATGTGTTTTGCAATAGTATAATGTGCGTTATACTTTGTACTGTGTTCTCTCAAATGGTCTGTGCTCTCCATGTGTATTTGACTTTTTGTCTTCTCTTCACCCCCTGAAGTCAGTTATGATGCTGCTGAATTCATTAGCATCGCTCTACTTTCTGGCCGCTGTTGCCTTTGCTGTGCCTGCTCAGGAGAAGCGCATCCATCACCAGCCTGATCTGAGTGACCACGCCCATGATGATGCTCACAGTTTCCAGTATGACCATGAGGCCTTTTTGGGCAAAGAAGAGGCCAAGACCTTTGACCAGCTGACTCCTGAGGAGAGCAAAGATAGATTAGCGTAAGTTGGACATACTATCACAGATTTTCTAAACTATCCAGTTCTGCCTCAGGGGCGGCTGTAGAGAAATTTTCTTAGGGTGGCATGAGGATAGCATGGAAATCAGATGTTGTGGCAAAATAAAAGCCATTTCTTCACACATATGCATGTGTTAAATTCCCTAATATGTATTACATATATTACATGGTCAAATACATCAAAGGCAGTAAGTATACACACGTTTCGTATAAACATAGTCTGTAACTTTCTTAATGGCTTTAGCCCAAATAATGAAACATTTCAGTTACATAAAAAATGTGAATTTTGACTTCATGTACTGTATAAATAAACATGTAACCCAATAAGTATAAAATTCAGAAAGTGACACAATATGAGGTCTAACTTATATAAATATACACAAAATGTCAGAAATCTGCACAGTCATGAACAAATGGATAATTTTTCACCAGAAATTTAAACCTAATTTTTCATCATTTATTGACTTTAAATTTATATTAAATGTTAATTGTAGCTAGGCTCTAAGGCACAAAACTAGGCTGATATTAATGTGTTAATCTAACTGGAACTTTTGATTCTGTGTAATAATGCATGAATGACAAACTTATAGCTGTTCTGTCTAAGTATGCACCATTTCAGAATTTTTACCATTCAATGTAAAGTGCCTTGAGGCGATTAAAGTATGTGCCTCTAGTCAAAATGTAATTCCCATTTCAAAAAACAGTTACAGAATCTCTAATACTGTATTTAATATCTAATATGTTACGGTCCATGACAAAGTGGCTACAATAATTTGGTTGAATCTAATAAAGAAGCATGAAGCTTGCGTGTTTTCTGTATGCCTCCATGGATACTCCAGCTTCCTCTCACAGTCAAAAGACGTCAGTGTTTATAATCCAGTGTTATTTGAATTTTGTCATGGGTGTAACATACTGTATTGGTGAATGTGGCCTGTGGTCTAAAACATTTCAGCACTTAGCAAAACTCATTACCCAGTTCAGACTAGAATTTCACATACTCCACATTGACTAGAGCCCAAATAGGACAGTAGGATATAAAAATTAGCATTTGATACAACAGTCTGGACACTAGACATAATCACGACTTGAAACTTCTCCATCTCCCTTCACAGGAAGATAGTGGACCGTATTGACACCGACAAGGATGGCTACATCAGCCACGGAGAGCTGCATTATTGGATCAAACACCGACAGAGGAGGTACATCGAGGAAAATGTTAACAAACACTGGAAGGACTACGACAAGAACCAAGATGACAAGATAAGCTGGGAGGAGTATAAAAACACCACCTATGGCTACTATCTGGGTGTGTGTGAAACCCTAATAGCTCAATTTCTATTCTTTTCCTTTTTTCCCAATTTGATCAAATTTCCATAATCTCCTTTCCTGGCTGTTCCGCTTTTGATTTTAGTATCACCATAATAATGGAAAATAAATGTTTTAATTACAGTACAGACTAACATGCACAGTGGGTGAGGGGCACAGTATTATTTAACAAGTGGAAATGCAAATGGTTCAAATTTCCAGAGTAGGATTATTCTGTTGAAAGTTCCATCCAAAGCCCAATCACTCATTTACTGATTATTTCCTCTCAAAGTGAAGATTTACTTGTGTTTGCTAGAGTTTCTTAAAGTAGAGGCAGAGCCTTCGGCTATGAGACCTCTCTACTACAGAGCCAGCTCTAAGCTTTTACTGGATACAGACACTCTCTGCTTAGAACAGGCTTCAGACTTTTGACAAAGCTTATAGTTGATGACCCTGTGCCATCCCATAGTTCCCTGTTCTAAACTCAATCTGGATCTCAATCTGTGATGCTGGGAAACATGTCACCCCTTTTCACTTCCTTTGTGTTTATACACCACTACTGTGTGTAATTAAATTTGGCCTTTTCTGTCCCATAGTTTGAGTTTTGTGTGTGTTTACTACTTTCCCATCTGTTTCTCGTCAACCAAGTGCCCGTGGATTGTCCACACCCAAAAGACAATGATGTGCTGAAAATGAGTCTTTTCTTTTCTTAGGTGAGGATTTTGATGATGTTGATGACAAGGAGACTTATAAGTCCATGCTCAAAAGAGATGAAAGGCGCTTTAAGACGGCTGACCGAGACAGTGATGGCATTGCCACACGTGAGGAGTTCACTGCCTTCCTTCACCCTGAGGAGTTTGATTACATGAAAGATGTGGTAATTCAGGTAAAGCCTACTACTAGGGATGGGTATTGATAAGATTTTCATGATTCCGATTTCATTTTTGATTCTGTTTAATGATTCGATTCTCTTATCGATTCTTTTTAAAAAAGGAGAGCACTAAGGTCGATTAGCTTAGAACTGTTTTATATCTTCTCTTTGAACAAGATAGAAATTTAGGAGTAACATGGCCTTACAAACCCAACAGTGAGATCTTAAGAGATCCACAGCCTACGGCTCTTCAATGGGGTGTCACAGGGTCCCCAGGAAAAAAAATTGTAAATGTAAAATAATAAAATAAATATTCTTCTGTAGCAATAACAAAGTATAACATAAATTATTCTGTAGCAATTACACAAGAATATCCAGTAATGTCCCTGCCTACAATTAAACACATTCACTTACCGAAAATCGGGGGCATCTGCTGTGCAAATGGGTGCAAGCCTTTGACCACAAACTTAGTCACTGCTCGGTGACATTCGTCTATCCTGGCCTGAAAGGAGACGCTACCGGTAGACTGCAGCGAGAACTGCCAGCCAGACTCTGTCTGTCTCATCATGGTCACCTAAATGCACAGTAATGGTAGGTTTTATAATAAGGCAGATCGCGCTAACATAATATGCACTGTTAGCTGATTATTTACCTGCTGCATTAACGGGAGAGGACGTGCAAACATTACCGCTGCTGCTGGGCTGAGATTCACGAGTCCGGAGCGGAATTAAAAACACGACATTCATTTAAGGTTATCGTGTGTTTTGTGAGCAAATGCTTTTGCATATTCGTAGTGTTTCCTCCCTTAAATGAAATATCTGCTTTGCAAGTATTGCAAGTTGCCCCGTTGTCATCCGTTCTCATAAAGTATAACCAAACTTTTGAGCGTTTGAGCCGCCATATTTCCTGCCAGGTAAATGACGCTCCGCAGCGTGGTGACGTCATTCGGGGGCGACTGGAATCGATAAGGGAATCGTTTGCAAAAATGGCAAACAATTCCAAGGAATTGAAACAGTGGGAACCGGTTCTCAACAAGAATCGGGTTTCGATACCCATCCCTACCTACTACTGATTACCAGGATGTAAATGTAAATTAGGCAAATTTATAACTTGTGCATTTATAAACAAAGGCATAAATGTGTCTATCACTGGATTTTTAATTGTGAGAACTGAATGATATTGTTATGCAGGAAACTGTGGAGGACATTGATAAGAATGGGGACGGGAAGATCAACTTAGAAGAATACATCGGTAGGTTACTTACTTGACTATTTGAGCATCTACTCTCTGCACTGGAGGCTGTCAGTCCTAAATGTGTGTATTACTCTTGAATCACAGGTGATATGTACACAGCCGAGGATGGGGAAAGTGAGCCTGACTGGGTCCAGACAGAGAGGAAACATTTCTCAGAGATCAGGGATACCAATAAGGTAAAAGATCCTTAGTTCTTCAAAATGAAACTGATTTTTTTCATTAAGAAAAATAATACCTATAAACACAGTTATGATACCAATTTGACATAAACCTATAAAAGTAAAAGGATTAGTTTCAGCCTCAAAAAGTGGTCACATTACTTACCTTGAGGCACTTGTTGATGTTAATTGGCACAAAATGGAACAGGCAAGGGACAAATTGTTATAACCACTGTTAAAGCATTTTCCAAGGTTTTTGGGTTGGTCCAACTTTAAGAAGCTGCTACTCCTGGTAGCAGATTCTCAGTGCCACGTAGGAGGTTTTAGACTGTTATGGTTACTTTTAAATGTTCTCTCTGTGTTTAGGATGGGTACCTGGATGCTAATGAAGTAGGACAGTGGGTTTTGCCTGGAGAGGTTGACCATGCTGACAATGAAGCCAAACATTTGATCCATGAGACAGACACTGACAAGGTAGACTAATCTCTGTTTAAATTTAAATTCTTTAAATTCTGGTAGCTTATTTTGACATTAAAAACCAGAGCAATTATGTTTATATCCCAGTTCATTTTTCCAACAATGTAGATGTAGCCGACGAAAATACAGCACTTTATTTGGTCCGTCGTGAAAAATAGTGGCAGCTATTCCATTGTTAACTATAGCACTGTGCAAAATTCTTGAGCCCCTTCTTATTTCCGTGTATTTTGTTTCCAAGACTTTCTTGTAAATGTTAAAGGTGGTGTTGAACAATACTTCTTCAGGCTTCCTGAAGGTCTTTCAAAGTTTGTCTTTGAAAATGATCAGGTACAAAGACTGGTCTGAAAGTGACTGAAAAAGCAGATAATGTCCAGAGTTTTCAGAGAATTTTGTGTTTGATTGTTAACACTGACCTATGACTCAGTAAAGCATAAAGAAAGCATCTAACTCAAGGGGTGAACCAGTGTTGTGTGTCTTCACATAACAGACAACCAAACTAATAACCAATTTAAATTGTGTCTTTAAGTACTTTCACATTTCTTTAGTTGAATCTATGAAAAATTTCAACATGATAAAACACATTAACAGAAAAAATATTTTTGCCCCAACAAGGTGATATGCCAAAAACTCGTGTGTCTTGAAAAAATGTATTTAACAATTTTAGGAAATTGGACAAAAGGAAGATAAAAGAAGTGTCAGGCTTAAAAATCATCAACAGCAGATGAAAGTCAAGAAATAGAAAAAAAACAAGCAAAGACCCGACGAAACAGGACCTGAGAGCTGCATCTGGCCCTTTAGCTGATCCATTTACTGTTTGCTCTGAAGCCTCCTCAGAAACGGTATCAGTGGAAAGGTGATTGTCAAAAGCTGTCCTTAAGGAAGAGAAACAGGGGGAAAAGGCTGTGGTGCCAAATTACACCAAAGTAGTATAATTAAAAGCTAGTGGGAATTCAATTTATTTATACAGCACCAAATCACCACAACAATCGCCTCAAGGCACTTTGTAATCAACAATCAACCCCCTATGAGCAAGCACTTTGGCGACAATGGGAAGGAAAAACTCCCTTTTAACAGGAAGAAACCTCCAGCAGAACCAGGCTCAGGGAGGGGCGGGGCCATCTGCTGCGACCGGTTGGGGTGAGAGAAGGAAAACAGAATAAAAGACATGCTGTGGAAGAGAGACAACAACAGGTCTGATAGAATGATGAACCCAAATTTGAAATGATTGATTCAAGGTGTTTTCAGAATGGAGGAGATCAAGAGAGAGGTAAAACAGTGAATAGCCATCTGTAAAACACAGCTGATAGTCTGTTATGGTTTTAGAATGAATATGAGCCAGTGGTGTTAAGAATCTTGTCAAACTTGGTGAAATAATGAACAGTCAAGTTTTGATCTGCCATGCATTCTGGAAAGTGTGATGGCAACAGCTACATTTTCCAGCATGACAGCGATCACAAACACACTGCATACCTGAATAGAAAAAACACAGACATTAACATTAAAGAAGCAGTGTAGGATTGTCTTGATAGAGAATACAACATCAACAAAAGAGGTTTGGAATCTCCTTCAGGAAGCCTGGAGAATCACTGCTTAAAGAAATGACAAGAAAACTTGCCTGAGAGTGTTAAGTTTCTTTTGAAGAATAAATGACTTGCAGACTAGAACTGTACAGTCTGTTTTTGCCTGTATATGCTGTACGGAGTGTTTTTGTATGCTCCCCTAACCCCTAACCCTTGTACAGGGTGTATCGAAAAGCTATAGATTTTTGAAAGTAATGGATTTAGAAGCTTGAACTAAATTTTAAAATTCATAGTTACACATAATGTTTTAGATACAATTCAGTTTTATTTATAAGGCACCAAATTACAACAACAATTGGAATTTATTTTAAACAGTAAAGACCCTACAATAATACAATACAAAAGTTACAATGTTCACAAGTACTCAGTGTGTCCCCATTAGTGTCCCCTTGGGAAGACCATATGATAGTCTTACTCGACTCATACTTTTGCAGGCATGTCTGGAGTCATTGTTACTCCTATGCTACCTACTGGCAACTATGTGTTACTCACAAACCCCCTCTTTCTAACAGTACATGTTTCGATCATTACTGGTGAACGTCTGTGCAATTCAAGCACTTTGAAGTTGGTTTAATTCTTTTTGATCATTTCCATGTATTTTGAATTTTTAAATAAATTGCTGCACCTGTTTCCCTTTACTTTTTCCTAGCAAAATATAAAGAATGAGCGGTGGCTCAAGACCTTTGTACAGTACTGTAATAAGTATAAGAGTATTTTGGAGAGTTTGGTCAACACAGCGCTAACTTACAATCACTTGTCTTTGAAATAATTGTGTTAATTTTGGATTAATTATTAACAAGCTTCTTTCTGTCTCTTGCTTTTTTCATTACTCCTTCTTTTCCTTCTCTCACTCAAACTACTAAATCAATGAAACCAATGGATGGAATCTGGTGACCAAACAACAGGATGAGAGAATAACCAAGAAGGAGATTCTAGCCAACTGGAACATGTTTGTGGGCAGTCAGGCTACCAATTATGGCGAAGACTTAACGAAGAAACACGATGAACTTTGATGAAACTGTAGTTATGGGGATATCAGAGTAGGGGTGGAACTTGGGTCTGGATTATGCTGTTTTAGTTGTATAATCAAGAATGTTCTTATAACAAGCAGCATGAAAACATGTCAAAATTTGCTATCAAATGTTTGTCTGAGGGTGTGGATGGGAGGGTGTGGGAGAGATTAAAGTCTTTTTTTCTACAATTGTACTTATTATTCTTTAGACACATTATGATTTAAATTATTACAAGTATAATTGTCAGTGTTGTTCTCGAATTGTGTAAATGCAGTTGCTGGTTTCTGCCTTTTCCGTGATTGAGTTTAAAATTACAGTGTGTAAAGGTAGAGCGTTCGCCCCCATGATTGGGGGTTGGGGGTTCAAATCCACCGAATGGCAACCCTGAAGTACCCCTGAGGAAGGTACCGTCCCTACACACTGCTCCCCCGGGCGCTGGATTGGTGGCTGCCTACTGCTTCACTGAGTGAATGGGTTAAATGCAGAGAGTAATTTCCCTACAGGGGATTAATAAAGTATACAAAAAACATATTACTGCTAGATAACAGTAAGTTGCAGATTGCAGTCAACTGAATTCTGTGTGCATAATCCTAGCTACAGTGGCTGCTGCAGGACAAATATGTTTTAGCCAATTAGCCAAAAATAACATTTAGACTGTACACCATAATGGCTGTGGCCAGCCACTTTCCATTTCCTCAATCGCAGGCAGTCAGCACGTTTCTTCTAATATTTATGTTTAAAAACATTTCTGTACACACTACAAGGTCAAAACTTAGGAATGGATGAGAACTAAAACATGTTGGCTTCCACAAATCGCTCTAATTTATTTTTAATGGATTAATTATGAATTTCTAGGAAAGCATCAGTTTGCTGGAAGACACAATAATCAATGTATATTTGAGTACAACATTCTTTTTCTCTTACAGTTCTCAATCGCTATGGTGCAATGTTAATTTCGTTGGACAATTTTTATCATAGACCTTCAAAGACCTTTTTTTCCTGATGAAACAAGATGATAACTAAATAAAAACAAATGCACGGACTAAAACTATAAATAAATAAAATATTAGCAGCTTTTAGCAGATACATGACATCAATTTCGAAATAATACAGCACCTTGTTCTTGAGTTATTGCATTCAGAAGATACTTTGAGATCAAGATCACTGGGATTCAAACCCATCCAGTATTTGTATTAGATGCACCTCTGGTATCAATTTGAAACTCCTGTGTTTCCTTGTTCTCGAGGTATTGCATTCACAAGCTTGGGTGTCCATGTCGCCTGCCCAACAGGGTGACTACTCAGACTACTTAGCTTAAAACTTGGGGAGGGGACACACATTTAGGCAGACTGATGATCAAATACTTATCCTCTCCAAAGTCACTGCCAAAATAAAAAAATAGCCACTTTATGGAAGGACAGACAGTGTGCATAAAGTATCGGGGACAAACCACCAATACATGTGTGTTTATCATTAGTATTAACATTTTTGTCTATCACCCACCATTTCAGACAGAGATTCAGTTCAATCTTATTTACAGCAAAATTCACCTCAAGGTGCTTCATATTGTAAGGTATAGCCTACAATAATCAGAATTAGAAGATCTGAATTATTTGGGTAGCAGACCATTATTTGCATTAGTAAATTTTAATAAAAGATGATTTCCATCATTCACATCCATTACACACAGATGCATTCCTCTGGAGAGGGACATGCTGGAATTATGACTTATAATTTTACAGTATTATGGTATCAAACTGTTTCCAGCACATTATTGTAGAGTACAATTTAAGCTAAGTAGTCTTCAACACGGCAGACAACTATGTGATGAACATTAAAGTGCACTGGCTTATTTCAATAAATGCCATTCAGTGACAAGAAGCTTAGAAAAAAATCAAAGTGTTTCAATTCAATTCAATTTTCAATATTATTTATAAAGCGCCAAATCACAACAAAAGTCGCCTCAAGGCGCTTCATAGATACAGAGAAAAACCCAACAATCATATGACCCCCTATGAGCAAGCACTTTGGCGACAGTGGGAAGGAAAAACTCCCTTTTAACAGGAAGAAACCTCCGGCAGAACCAGGCTCAGGGAGGGGCGGAGCCATCTGCTGTGATTGGTTGGGGTGAGAGAAGGAAGACAGGATGAAAGACATGCTGTGGAAGAGAGACAGAGATTAATAACAGATATGATTCAATGCAGAGAGGTCTATTAACACATAGTGAGTGGCTGGAAAGGAAAAACTCAATGCATCATGGGAATCCCCGGCAGCCTACGTCTATTGCAGCATAACTAAGGGAGGATTCAGGGTCACCTGGTCCAGCCCTAACTATATGCTTTAGCAAAAAGGAAAGTTTGAAGACTAATCTTGAAAGTAGAGATAGTGTCTGTCTCCCGAATCCAAACTGGAAGCTGGTTCCACAGAAGAGGGGCCTGAAAACTGAAGGCTCTCCCTCCCATTCTACTTTTAAATACTCTAGGAACAACAAGTAGGCCTGCAGAGCGAGAGCGAAGTGCTCTAATAGGGTGATATGGTACTACAAGGTCATTAAGATAAGATGGGGCCTGATTATTTAAGACCTTGTATGTGAGAAGCAGGATTTTGAATTCTGGATTTAACAGGAAGCCAATGAAGGGAAGCCAAAACAGGAGAAATCTGCTCTCTCTTTCTAGTCCCTGTCAGGACTCTTGCTACAGCATTTTGGATTAACTGAAGGCTTTTCAGGGAGTTTTTAGGACATCCTGATAATAATGAATTACAGTAGTCCAGCCTCGAAGTAATAAATGAACTAGTTTTTCAGCGTCACTCTGAGACAGGATATTTCTAATTTTAGAGATGTTGTGCAAATGGAAGAAAGCAGTCTTACATATTTGTTTAATGTGTGCATTGAAGGACATGTCCTGGTCAAAAATGACTCCAAGGTTCCTCACAGCATTACTGGAGGCCAAGGTAATGCCATCCAGAGTAAGAATCTGCTTAGATACCATATTTCTAAGATTTTCAGGGCCGAGTACAATAACCTCAGTTTGATCTGAATTAAGAAGCAGAAAGTTAGCGGCCATCCAGGTCTTTATGTCTTTAAGACATTCCTGCAGTTTAACTAATTGGTGTGTGTTACCTGGCTTCATGGACAGATAGAGCTGCGTGTCATCTGCATAGCAGTGAAAATTTATGCCATGTCTTCTAATGATGCTGCCTAAGGGAAGCATGTATAATGTAAACAGAATTGGTCCTAGCACCGAACCCTGTGGAACACCATAATTGACCTTAGTGTGTGAAGAGGACTCTCCATTTACATGTACAAATTGGAGTCTATTAGATAGATATGATACAAACCACTGCAGCACAGTACCTGTAATACCTACAGCATGTTCTAATCGCTCTAATAGGATATTATGGTCAACAGTATCGAACGCAGCACTGAGGTCTAGCAGGACAAGCACAGAGATGAGTCCACTGTCAGAGGCCATAAGAAGATCATTTGTAACCTTCACTAAAGCTGTTTCTGTGCTGTGCTGAGCTCTGAAACCTGACTGAAACGCTTCAAATAAGCCATTCCTCTGCAGATGATCTGTTAGCTGTTTGACAACTACTCTTTCAAGGATGTTTGATATGAAAGGAAGGTTGGAGATTGGCCTATAATTAGCTAAGACAGCTGGGTCTAGAGATGCTTTTTAAGTAAAGGTTTAACTACAGCCAGCTTGAAGGCCTGTGGTACATAGCTGATTATTAGAGATAGGTTGATCATATTTAAGATCGAAGCATTAATTAATGGCAGGACTTCTTTGAGCAGTTTTGTAGGAATGGGGTCTAAAAGACACGTTGATGGTTTGGAGGAAGTAATTATTGAAGTTAACTCAGAAAGATCAATTGGAGAAAAAGAGTCTAACTTAACATCAATGGTACTAAAAGTAGCTGTAGATAATATTACATCTGTGGGATGATTATTGGTAATTTTTTCTCTAATGATAAGAATTTTATTTGTGAAGAAGTTCATGAAGTCATTACTGGTTAACGTTAAAGGGATGGTTGGCTCAGTAGAGCTCTGACTGTTTGTCAGCCTGGCTACAGTGCTGAAGAGAAACCTGGGGTTGTTCTTATTTTCTTCAATCAGTGACGAATAGTAAGATGTTCTGGCTTTGCGGAGGGCTTTCTTATAAAGCAGCAAACTATTTCTCCAGGCTAAATGATGATCCTCTAAATTTGTGACACACCATTTCCTCTCCAGCTTACGAGTTATCTGCTTTAGGCTACGTGTTTGAGAATTATACCACGGAGTCAGGGACTTCTGATTTGAGACCTTAGTTTTCACAGGAGCTGCAGTATCCAGAGTCGTACGTAGTGAGGAGGTAAAATTATTAACAAGATAATCGACCTCTGTTGGAGTAGCGTTCAGATAGCTGCTCTGCTCTGTGTTGGTACAGGGCATTGAAGATGATAACAGTGGGTGGATTATATTCTTAAACTTAGTTACAGCACTTTCAGAAAGACATCTACTGTGATAAAGTCTACTCTCCACTGCTGTGTAATCAATTATTGTAAATGTTATCAGACAGGAGGTGGTTTTCAGGAAACACTGTTAAATGTTCAGTTTCTATGCCATATGTTAAAACAAGATCTAGAGTGTGATTAAAGTGGTGGGTGGGTTCTTTTACATTTTGAGAGAAGCCAATTGAGTCTAATAACAGATTAAATGCGATGTTGAGGCTGTCATTCTTAGCATCTACATGAATGTTAAAATCACCCACATAATTATTTTATCTGAGCTGAGCACTAAATCAGATAAAAGTCTGAGAAATCAGAGAGAAACTCTGTGTAAGGCCCAGGTGGACGATAGATGATAACAAGTAAGACTGGTTCTGAGTTTTACAGCTGGGGTGGACGAGGCTAAGCATCAGGCTTTCAAATGAATTAAAAGTCTGTCTGGGTCTTTGGTTAATTAATAGGCTGGTGTGAAAATTGCTGCCACACCGCCCC